>NC_060163.1:1997749-2007547 GCF_021292245.1 Micropterus dolomieu | reverse complement strand
CACCAGTCATACACATTCATACACTGAGCCTAAGTGCTCAAACGGAAACTAACATTCACACTCACTCATACACTGGCAATACAGGGGCAATTCGGGGTTCAGTATCTTGCCCAAGGACACTTCGACACGCAACCAGGGGGAGCCAGGGTTCGAACCGCCGACCTTCCGATTAACAGCCAACCCGCTCTACCTCCTAAGCCACAGCCGCCCTCCAGTGCAATGCTCATTAAAAGTGCTGCATTAATAAGTCTGCAGCATTAAAATTTCTGAACTTCTATACATTTTACTGTAGTAAACTGTCCTGCTGGACCAAGTCGACCAATTAAAACTAGAGCCCAACGATATGGGTTTTTGGGGGCCGATGCCAATATTAAAGTGAAAAAGAGCCGATATTTTGATTTTAAGAATGATTTGGATAGTAGACCCCTTTACTGCATAAACTACACTTAGAACAGGCCGATATTGAAAGCTGGTATGTATGTGGGCTATAAAACCATTTCCTAAATGGATTATGTTAATAAAATAGATTATAGTCTCAAAAAGTGAACATGTAAACAATTGCACATCAATAAATATTTGTTGCTGGAATGTGCAACTTTTTCAGCCGTCTGTAAACAGAGAGAGTGAGAGAGAATAAGCATGTGTATTTGACTTTACACATAATCTGCCATAATTCCAATGTAGCCCATTCACATCTAGTTCATCCCTTTACCAGCACTCTTCTGAGCAAAGCTACAAGAAACCAATTCTCATCATCGAATGCATCTAAAACAACATGACTGAGAACCTGCAACTTTGAGATTTCATTTAACTAACGTTATAACCATAGAGGGTATGCGTTGATGTCACTTCCCCTTCCGGAACACGCTGGACTGAGTGGCAAAACATCTGTTGCCATGGCTGTGTTTAGCAACCCGGGAGTGAAACAAGTGGATTTTTTTGCTCAAATTAAAGGCACTCGGACTCAAGCCGGGAGAGTGCAGTGAAAAACAGGAGGGTTAGCAAGTCATGAATGTTTTCAGGAGAGGAGAAGTGACTGGGTCTGTTTTTATTATAATTATTAAAGTCATGTAATTAACTTGACAAAAGACCGACTCACACAGCCCTCTGCGTGTTTCTAAATGCTGTGTGTAAGCTCTGGTAAACTCCGGTAAGCTGATTGTTTTCTTCTGTGGTTTTTGTGGTGAGGCAGTGTTGTTAACAGGGGAGCTGCAGCTGGTCGCCCTCTGGTGTCAAACTATGCAACACCCATGACACGAGTGAAGGATCTGACTCTAGGTTTCTTTTTTAATAGTCATAACTGCCGTTATAAACGGCCGATGCCGATTAAATGTAATTAATGTTCTTATATTGGCTGATAATATCGGCCGGCCGATAAAAGTTAGTATAAGCAGGAACAGAGACTGGGGGATAGCAGAAGGCCACAGGGACGAGTGAGTGTGTTTAGTAGGCCAGAAATGACCAGGTGATGAGAGTAGACAATATTGTCAGGCAGAGTGAACAAACCAAGGCCATTTGAGTGGATATCATCAGGACAGAAATAAGCTGCGTGTGGAGATTCAGCATGTTGCTAAAGCGACCCATTTGTGTGGGGGGATGGGACCGGTAATCAAGACCCTCCTACTGTCTTTAATAGGGAGTCAAGGAGTTTGTTAAAATCCTGCTTCAGTAATTCAGCGGACTGGTTGGAGATCTTAAAAGGCAACCTCAGCGCCTGGAAGGCAACAAGACGCCCCCCCCAAATTGCCTCAGTACCATATCAAAAAATGTCTTGTCTTTCGGTACCATATTTTGATGGTAGCGTCTCTGTTTTCTGAATCAAATCTCTTTTATTGACCGAGTAGCTTCCACACACGCTACATTTACCCAAGCATTTCTGAAGGATCAGTAAGTGACGCCACCGCCAGACACGGACCTGTATGTGCAGCCAGCAGAAGCGCTTCCGTGTGATGCTGACATCACGTAACGATCCTTGGGCTAATGTTTGCCACTTTGCTACAGTGGAATAACGACGGAGTTTACTTTCTATTGTGATAGTTGTTGCCTGGCCACCTCTTCCTCTAGTGAGGAGGAAACTTTGATATGTAGTGGCAGAAAATTGTTTCCATGAGATAAGAGATTTCTCTCTCTCTGTTTCTCTCAGGCCCATTGCCACGAATGTTCAGGTTGCAATGTTGCCAGACCACAAACTCACATATAAACAAAAAAAAATTATACATATATATTTACAATGAAATTACATTATAAAAACTAAAGAAAGAGGAATAAAAACAACAAAAATACAATATAAGCCTATGTTACATTGAAAATATGTCTTGCTTTTTGACAAGCAGTAGAATTTTCCAAAGGAACAATTATTAAAACAACAAACAATATTAATGATAATAATGTGATAATTAAGTTACTTTATACAAACAACAGTGGTTCTCAGTTTGTTGAGAATAAAATTGGTATCGTTCAGGAACCGGCATCGAAGTCGAGGTATCATATCGATATCAAACATCTTTGAACGATACCCAGCCCTAGTGTCAACGATTATGGACACAGCAAAAACTACAGGTGATGGATCACCACAGATGTCCAATAGTCAGGGGCGCCTTATAGGGGGGAAAGTTAGGACAATTCCCCAAAAATAGGTAAAAAGTAATATCAAATTATATTTATATAAACCATCATCATTGAGTATCTTAAATATAATTCAATTAATGATCTCTTTGTTTTTGGCAATAGTTAAATATGCCCATTGACCAAAAAGTAAACCTCCACATTGACCAACCACCCCCCTGTATCATGCAATGGTTTGGTCCTGCCTTAGCGCACTTATCAGTGACCATGTTTAGTTGCAGTCAGCAGATGCGCCAGAAATACAGTGAACACAATGTTGCCTAGTAAACCAAAATCTGATTTTCAAAAAAGGAAAGAGAGAGAGATAATACAAAGGAAAGGATGTCACCCAGTTTTTCACCAAGACAGGTGGGCAGTATTTAGTCTGTGAGTGGTGTTAACCTGTTGGCTTCATGTCCACAGTGAAATAAGCTAGCTAGCTAGCTACAGACTGGTGTTAGCCTACATTTCATCAACATTTAATCACTGCAGGGATCCTTTTAGCAGACTAATGAGTCAGCAGCACCCCAGTCTGCCCATAACTGTAGCCTCCCTGTCCCAGTGAAGAAGGTGAGCAGCATGGTGTTAAGGACATGCCAGTTAGCATCATTCCAGGGATTTCTCTCTCTTGCTCTTTTTATCATAACAAAGAAAATGAAATGTTTATTAATGACAGAAATACAAACAAATTATTTTCTCACATAATGATCAATTTGATATAAAATAAAAAACAACCTCGTGGGTCTTCACAGTAGACCAGGAAAACAGGCTGCAGATGTACATAAAAAGGGCAGCCGATTGCTAATCCAAATGCGCATTAGCTGTTGAATATTCTAGTTAGCTAGCTAAGTTATATTTATACTCTTTTTTTTTTTAAAGAAAAAGGACATAATTAGTTTGCAATTACGTATTAAGAAGTGCAGTGTTAAGCTTTCGAAATAAAAACAAGAATAACAAACTATTTAAATGTATAGCGTGTTTCTTCCTGTGTGTGAATGAAGCAATGCGCACCTTTTCTTCAAAGTGAAATTATACTGAAGTCGTTCCACATTTTAACAAGATAACACCTGGTATTAATAGAGCACACACGAGTTGTTGTTTTTGACAACAACAAATGATTTCTGTCTGTAACGTTATATTTTAAAATGACATCTCTCTGAAAAGTGTTTCAACTGTCCCGGCTCTCCCCTACTGTATGCAGACTTGCATGTACAAATCACCAGCAGTAAATATTGTGCTAGTACTAGTATTGACCTACAAGAAGCAAGAAAGTTGCAAGCCTTTAATTAGAGTTATGTAAAGCTTTTGATGGGACAGTTAGGTCCTAGAGATGTGGTGACAACAGCTGCGCAAAGGGGGCCCATTTACATTTTTTGTCATGGGGCCCAAAATTTCTGGCGGCGCCGCTGCCAACAGTCCCAACACCCATAAACCAAATACAGACTTGGTATCAAGAATGTTGGACTTAAGCAGGACTTCAATTCCTTTTCAGCACATAATTACTAAGAATTTTGACCTTTTCTTCAGTCTTCTGGTTTCATAGCGTGTCACTGACAGACAGTAACAGCTCAATAGCAATGTTAAGCTCTGCTCAAAACGGCCTCAGCCTGTTCTGTGCCATCAGGGCATCGTTACACTTTGCCTGCTAATCAAAGTTAATGTCATCCTAAGTCCTATATCCCCTCTGCTAACCAAGCTTTATAACTTTTTATAAAGCTTCAGAGCTATCATTTTCTTCCCCACTTTAATGTAAGTATGAGCAGGGATCCAGGGATAAATAAAGTTGTTTTCAAATTAACTGAAGATTTAACATGCATTCTATTGATTTCGAAATGTATGTCCTTTTGTGCCATGTATCTGATTATTTTTTGCCTTTGCCTTCAGTAGTGTAATTAATGTCTAAGAATATGTTCTGATATTTTTTTGTGTGTTAGTGTGTGTATGCATTTAGTTAGGTACTGGTAGTGTAATGTGGATTTGAGATTTATATGGGTCGTGCGTGACCACTCAATAGCCCCTATGTTTTCACATGTATTTGTTAATTATCAAATTTGCCTCATCACAGTTGATCTATACACACACACACACACACACGGTAGTTCACACCCTTACCTTCACATAAGGGAGAACATTTGTGGTCATATGCAGAATTAAAGAACTGTGAATAAGACAGCAGTGTATGTGTTTTTCATTTTTTTTGTAGAGCTTAATTTTATCCAGCACTTGTATGATGATGTATAAATGTGTGTTTCGTGATGATTGTCCAACGTGTAGTCTGCCATGCCTCCCTGCCAAGTCATAGGAAGAATGTAGATGGCAGCTTAAATACGGCTGTTCGATAATGGCAAAAATACTAATTAAAATTATTTTGGTCAATACTGAGGTTAGGGTTGGGCCGATAGATGATGCCATCGTCCATCAGCGATGGCTGAAAGATGGTTGATGGTTAAGCAGGCATTGTGATTGTAAACCCCGCCCAGCAAAAAACACAACAAAAACGCCATGGTTTTAATCACCATGACGCAACTTATCAAACAACCGAAACCAACATCTGCACCCTGTGTGTTCAATGCTGCTTTAGCTGGTTCCTGCTTGTAAAATTTCCACCGTGACTTGTAACGTCATAGGCTACCAAGTTTTTAACCGACTAAAGTCTGTGCGAGTGAACACATGCACATAAGTCAACCGCTAACCTCCCCTGTGCGCACGTGCACGCACCCCCCGTGCCAACTTCCATCCCGATGTTTCTATGTAGACATTGTCCGATGGAAATTTTGTAAACATTGCCCAACCCTAATTAAGACCCCAATTCATTGCAATGGGAGCATTGCGTTTTTACAGCAGTGCGTTTTTTCCCCGTCCCCAGCTGTCCAATCACTGTGCAGGAGAGGTGGGACAAACACCACAACAAGCCATCTCAGCTTTTGAACAAAACGCTGAGGTATTTCCTCGTCTGCAAAATCTCATGAACCCACGAATGGCGAGTCTGTCACCTCGCTCTACATGTTTCAACCTTCTCTTCATGCAGAGCAAGGGCCAGAGCAAGTGGGCCTATGTACTTTTCGGTGAAATTTTTAAGTTCAACTAAATTAGGTAGCCTATTTTCAGCACACCACCTCCACGGAAGTTATGTTTCATAGCAACCAGAGCGTATCAAAAAAAAAAAATGCTGCGCCTCCAAAGCACCCTAATGGCCCTTTCAGATAGGAAACGATTTGCGCTGTGCTGGCCGTCGTCACAGTCTGTCTGAAAGTCCCATAAGGCTTTACACTCCCTTGAGGTGTTTCCTTTTGTTCCTTAAGAGTTTGAGACAAATAAGCAAGAGAAAAGTGTACGTCAAATAAATCATGACATTTCTAACATTGGCTTAAACTCGCTTGATTGTGGAATCTAAAGACTGTGCAAAATGATCACGATCAAGTAATAACTGTGACAGGCCTACCCATTTGCTTGCCCATTTTTACACATTCTTACCCAGCTTGCCAGATCAATTACTCTAGAGAAATGTTATATTTGACTACCTAACAGGGCTAAGTAATTACTTTTAGGCTGCCATTCAGGGAGATGATGGAGCGCATTTTAAAAAGGTATATGTTATTGTCAAACTGCCAAATTTCAGAGCCAGAATCAGCCAGCCCCTACTACACACACACACACAGTATTCTTCTACGCAGACAGTGTCTCTCTGACCAGAGTCCTCACAGAAGCAGGCGAGCTGCCAACAACCACAGCAGTTTATTTTCCTGCTGTTGCTATAGAAACAGCCAGGCCACCAAAGCTTCCATACTCTCTTCATGTCTACATCTCTGTCACAGACAGTAATATCAACTCACTATGCTTTACTTGCATGAAGGCAATGAACAATAAACAGGGTTCTCGTAGAAATATAAATCAGGATAGTCTCTAAATGTCCATATTGCTTAGTACGTCTAGTGCAGATTTGCAGCAGTGTAGAACAAGTACATGCAAGTCTTTTTCCTCCAACACTATCTGAAGGCTGTGTGTTTGTCTAGCAGATCTTAGTCATGTTAACAAAGGCCGATTGCTGATGCTGTGATAATAGCAGGTATTTGTGCCTCAATTGCTCCTGATCCTGCACACACAAGGCTGGGCCCCTGGTGTGAAGAAAATAAAGACAGTAATGAACACGCTCAACAACAACTTTTAATTCAAATGATGAGAGGGGTTTTTTGCTTACTAATGACTGCTGTCATTTCCTTCTACTGTCTGTATTATCTGTAAATGAAGAAATCTGAAGTGTCAGTATTCCAGGGATGTTACAATAATGAGGGTGATACCTCGACCTTGATATTGTCAAAACGTTTAACAGAAGTGTAAAATGGAAAAAGCTAATACTTATGGATTGTGCCACTCCAATTGTTTCTCTTTTTATTTCTATTTGGGAAAACGCAGTCTGAGTTTTAAGCTACAGTTTCCACCAACATCTGAGGTACTGCACTCACTGGAAATTGTAATTCGCAGCACTATGTGTTTGTGTCTGTGTGTTCAGCTTTAACAGAGTAATGACTATAAGAAGAAGAGGCACGAGTTTAAATCAAATAGCATCAATGGAGGTTCGAAAGATACCGGACCCATAGTTTTGATTTCAGACCAGGTTTTTAAATGGCACAGCCTGCAAATAATAGTTCGAATTTCACTGATGAGACTGTACTACTACTAGTACGTCAATAATGACTCATCTCCCATGGTACTAGCCACACCCTGGATGACCTCGCCACAGCAGCTTACTACTACTCAGTAATACTTACCAGACGTTTCACTATCCTGACCTTCCAATTACTGTAGCTAAGACATCATATTTTAAAAAGGTCTTAAATGCACATTTTCATCTTTCAGAGTAACTACAGACCAGCAAGTACAATAGACCAAGTGTCTCCACAAACCAAGCTCACGCAAAAGAAGCTGAAAGTGCATTGAAGTGTTCTTGAAACAATTTAGTGAAAAGTAGGGCCCCTTCTTTATACCCAAACTACCACGTCTCCATTTCCCTGCTCATTCCCCTTTTTCCAGTTTCAACACCTTCCTCCACGCTCTGCATGCAGCTGAGAAAATAGCCCTGTTGCTTTTAGATGGGCCTTGACTCTGAGCTGGGGGTCAATTTCCCTGGTTTCCTGACACCGTACACCACCAACAACCAGATGGAGGGAGAGGGAGGACAGGAAGGCAAGAGGGAGCAAAAATAAGAACAGTAAAAAAAAAAAAAAAAAAAAAAAAAAAAAACCACACACACAGGAGACCCATAGAGAGGGAGAAGAGGAGGGAGAAACACAGGAGAGAGAGAAAGATTTGAGCGTCCACCATCTGGTTTGAGCTTCAGGAATAAGAATTTGATTACATGACTTTTCCCCCCAAAAACGTAGAGGGAGGATTGTTGAGAGAACTGCTGCTAAAACAGAGGACTGGTTAGCGTCCAGGTCTGTACGTCCCCAGAGTATGTCCTCATAGAGAAATAAATGACATACATCACTTTAGACTGGTGTCACAGCTCTCTGAATCTTCCCACATTAAAAACTTAAGCTCAGTGGTTTTGCATATTTCTGGAGGCATAAATCTCCACACAAAGAAATACAGAGAAAGCTTACAATACCTTTTTAATGGCAACAACAGAGAGAGAGTTGTAGGGCTTACATGCGCTACAGTGACAGAAACCATAATGAAGGCAATGAAAAGGACAAAGCTGTGAACATTTGTCATTTATCGAGAGAGCAGCAAGTCGGGAGAATTGTGAATCTGGGAGGAAACCAGGAGAGGGCAATGAAAAACAGGCGTCTCCCATGAAAAGTCGTTGCTGCTGTGGATACCAACACATCAGCGGGCTGAACGGAGATGACGTCACATAGCTTCGCCCGGTTGGCTAGCTCACCTTTATCAACCAGGACTAAACCCAAAATCCTCCCAAACAGGGGCAGAGGTTTTTCTCTTGTGCACAAGTCCTGTAGCGTTACCCCACCATGCAGTCGCAGACGAGTCACTGCTTTTGTTGAGTGTAGCAAGGGTGTGGCTGAGCGAGAGAGAGCGAGCGGCAGGTGAGAGCAGCAGAGCAGAGAAAAAGGTGAGGAGTGAAGATCAGCAGTAAATGTAAAGGGTAAGTTACAGTCTGTCAGAGGATAATGGCTGCAGCTAAAGCTCGTGTGTGAGTGTTTACCAGCTGGAAAAGTGAAAGGGTTATCACATTGCAGATGATATCAAGCAGATTCACGCGGCGTCGCCCGCCCACACTGCACACTACAATACATTAGCGTCTCCATATCAGTTTTAAAAGAAAAAGCATCGTCTGTATTTGTGACGGTATGGAAAGTCAAAGTGTCTGGATGCAATTTGTGATTGACAGGCCAAAAAGGAGGAACAAACCAGAGTTTGGCAGAGATCCCAGATGGAGAGGCACATGCAGAGTGGACTGTACAGCCTACAGGGGGAATTGGAGGTGCGTAAACTTGGCAAAACAAAGCTAGCTTCAGGTAAAGCAGTTTATTTACAAATATAACACACAAGTGACATCAGCCACCGATGTCAGTCGCAAATATCAAACATGTTTTAAAAGATCTTTTTGAGAATGTTTGGAAGCGCCTGAAACTGATTTAAGATTAGAATCTTTTCCATACAACATGATTTTATCTGCCGACTGTCAACACCAACTGACTCAGACTGGAACAGACCTGGGGCCTGTACTTCGAAGCAAGTTCAACATACCCAGGGTGTCTTTTCATTATCTGGCTTCACTAACCCTTACAATCGGGATCAGGATAAGCGGCCACACGAAGCTGGTTATGAACTCGGTAAGTCAATCCAGGGTTTCCCAATCCAGCCATGAGCGCATTCACTGAAAATGACCAGCGACCAATCACAAACATGGACATGTCTACTACCAGTAGAACTGGTTTGACCAGCTAAGCAACAATGCACACACCAGTTGGTGCCGATGTCATTGTGTTTTAAATGTTATGGAGGTTCTGCTGAGCGTGTTTCCAGGTTGCTTTGTTTAGATAATAAACAACAACATTTTTACACCATACAGTGGGGGAAATAAGTATTTGACCCCTTGCTGATTTTGCAGGTTTGCCCACTTCCAAAGAATGCAACGATCTATAATTTTAATCATATGTACATTCTAACAGTGAAAGACAGAATCCCAAAGAAAATTCCAGAAAATCACATCATATGAATTTATTAAAA
>NC_060163.1:1997132-1997729 GCF_021292245.1 Micropterus dolomieu | reverse complement strand
TCAGTTATAATCATCAAAATTAAAAGGAATGAACACTTGAAATACAGTGGGGGAAAAAAGTATTTGACCCCTTGCTGATTTTGCAGGTTTGCCCACTTCCAAAGAATGCAACGATCTATAATTTTAATCATATGTACATTCTAACAGTGAAAGACAGAATCCCAAAGAAAATTCCAGAAAATCACATCATATGAATTTATAAAAATTGATAACCATCTGATGAGGAAAAACAAGTATTTGACCCCCTGGACAAACAGCATGTTAATATTTTGTAGAAAAGCCATTATTGGCCAGCACAGATGTCAAACGGTTTTTATAGTTGGTGACAAGGTTTGTGCACATTTCGGCAGGGATGTTGGCCCACTCCTCCCTGCAGACAGCCTCCAAATCATTCAGGTTCCGAGGTTGTCGCCTGGCAACTCGAATTTTAAGCTCCCTCCAAAGATTTTCAATTGGATTCAGGTCTGGAGACTGGCTAGGCCACTCCAGAACCTTGATGTGCTTCTTCTTCAGCCACTCTTTTGTTGCTTTGGCGGTGTGCTTAGGGTCGTTGTCGTGCTGAAACACCCATCCTCGACCCATCTTCAGCTCTCTCAC
>NC_060163.1:1912092-1997032 GCF_021292245.1 Micropterus dolomieu | reverse complement strand
GTCCCTGATGTCCGTAGAAAGCTCTTTGGTCTTGCCCATGGTGGTGATGTTGGATGCTGGTTGTTTGGGTGTTGACAGGTGTCTTTTATACAGGTAACGAGGTGAGGCAGGTGTATTTGATGTAGATAATTGGTTGGGATTGGGGCTGTGTCTTAAAGAAAGACTAACTGGCTTGTAGGAGCCAGAATACTTGCTGTTTGGTAGGGGGTCATATACTTGTTTTTCCTCATCAGATGGTTATCAATTTTTATAAATTCATATGATGTGATTTTCTGGAATTTTCTTTGGGATTCTGTCTTTCACTGTTAGAATGTACATATGATTAAAATTATAGATCGTTGCATTCTTTGTAAGTGGGCAAACCTGCAAAATCAGCAAGGGGTCAAATACTTATTTCCCCCACTGTAAGTTCCACTTCTCTCTCACTAAATAACTTGCTTTTTTCCCCAGACGTGTTGAGGCGTCGGCTACACACCTGCGTTACAAGGTAGATGTATTTATCATTTTACGACACGGTTTTATAACAAGATAAAGTTGTAGTGCCCTTTATGCTACTCACAGAAAGCAAACATTATATACAAAAATTATATACAGCAGATGGTCGGGTTGGGCAATGTCAACAACATTTCCATCAGACGACGTGGGTTGAAAAATACGTCTTTTAGGCGACTTTATAAAACATACTGCTGATGGAGAAAGTGGAGCAGACAGGGGAGAGAGAGAGACGGGGCAAGTCGGTGTGTTTGCAGTGGGAGAACAGGGTGTCTGAGTGAAGGGGAAAGAGAAGTCAGAGGCAGGTGTAAAGTAGGGGTGTGGAAAATAATTGACATGGACGATTATGAATCTATTCACAAATGTCAATAATCGATTATCTAAAGGTTAATTGATAATGCAGTTTCAAGGCCCATGGTGCTCAAATCAAAATCACAATAATCAACTTAAAAAACAAACTACACTAGACAAGACAAAAAGGAACAGATATATTAAGGTGGAGTGAACATGGTTTGGCTGGAGCATTGTAAAGTGCCTAGTTCAACCCCCACTTGACTCTATGCTAATAACAGCAGCTTCAGAAATAAAAATAGCAGCAGCAGAGGTCAGTAATAATGTAATAATGCTATGCAATGATAGCTACATTTATATGAATATGAACATTATAAAATCTGCATTTCATCACTACTTATATACACTTTGCTTTAAAAGTACCAAGTAGTCACACAGTGAGAAAAATAAATATTTCTCCTATTTGTTTTACAGTCGCATCGTAGCATTCATAATCGTAATGAGGTGCCTAGAAAATCACACCCTTGAGGTGATGCATCAAGGAATCAAATCGAATTGTTGACCTGACAATCATAATCAAATCAAATCGTGAGACCAGTGACGATGCACACCCTTAGTGCAAAGCATATTTTAACAATTCTAATAATAACAATGTACGTGGTGATTAAAACCTGCTTTCACAGGGCATTATAACCAACCCTAGTAGATGGGTGGAGTCAGAAATAGAGCTATTTTACATGGTGCAGTGCTGAGGATGAGTCTCATAGCCTTGGGGCACTACAGTAGATACTTGTACTGTAATTCTTGCCAGACAGCAGCAGGGTCAACAGGCTGTGGCTGAGTTGGTACTGTCTTTTAGTTTTAAAGAAATAAGATGAAGTACAGTTACAGGTAAATGACATGAACAAAATGATTAACAATAATTATCATAGAATTTTCTCATAACCATTATGTTACAATATTTTCTTCCAAAGCATCTTGATCTACGTATCCTAGGCATGGTGATCCTTGATAAAGCTCCCACTCTATATCATTGGCTACATAATTTAACAAGTGCCATCCCTTCTGAAGCTTTCACCACCGCCTAAAAAGGCTAAATCCTTTTCACTCTACCAGATCAGACACCCTTTCTTTGAATACCTGGGAGCCACTAAATCTGAAAAAGATGAAGTTGGGTCTGATAGTACTGGAATTTTATCTTGGTGTGATATTGACGTGCTAAGTATATCAGGCTCAGATGTATGGCTGTCCAATACGGGTTCCCTGGACTTCCACCTTTATTTGACTTTTTTGTTGTTGTTTGTTTGTTATTGCAGCAAACAGGATAATATTTCCCATGTTTTTCCCCGTCTATAGTGTAGACTCCAAAAACGGCTGCCCATGTAAATGTGGTGCATTCTGCCATTCAACTGTATTGTGCAAAATGCAGAGTCTAGAGGCAGAAAGAGAGTATACAAAGTTATAGGCATGTTATGGGATAAAGGACCCACGGGCATGAAGACTAAAATGCTCCTCTGTTTCCTGCTTCCTATACGTAAACCTAGCTCAGTGAAAAGGGATGAACCACTTACTGACCTGTGACAGTCTGTTGTAGAAGAACGTTTTCATTATTCCACAACGAATGGATTGTATTTGAAAGCTGCATTAGAGAAAAAGGAGAGGCTTTTTGTATTTTTCCACCACTCCCTTCTGTCCTTTCCACTACATTCCGATCCTCCATTACACCAAGTTATGCAACTACTGTTCCTGGATGTATACAAAGAAAGCGAAGGGAGGAGGAGAGAGAAAGAAAGGGAGTGAGAAAGGAGCATGCTGTTGGATTTTACCCAAAATTAAAACAAATATCTAGTGTATTAAATCTGAATCTCTCACTTCTGCTTTACTCATAATGGAAGTCAGTGGTATGACAGGGGATAACTAGGTATCTGGTATCCAAACAAATCCACACAATTCGTCCAGACGCCTTTCTTCCTGTGGGTTGTGGTTGCCATGTTAAATTAGACAGGACTGGCTAAAAATATCTTCAGCATGAGAGCTGTACTGACACTCCTTCACAGAAGAAGAAAAGTTCCATTTCACCGATTCTTAAAAATGACTGATTGTAAAGTCATGTTGGCGGTTGACTCACCAGCTGCATGCATGACCATGAACCATAAACAAGATGGTAGCACATTAGCTTTAGACTCAGTATCACCATCTATGTTACAAAAGAAACAATACCGTGCGTTTGCGGCGTCTGGTAACTATTTGTTAACCTCAATCATGTCGTTTCTTGTTGACAAAGTTTCCGCACTAATCTACAGAATTTAAGGACTAAGGTCATATCTTAGCCAAAGGACGATAACAAGTTAGCCTAGCAAGCTAACAAAGCTGAATCGCATCAGTTGCCCCAATTTTCTCCACGGGGTAAAAGCATTTTGGTTCACCTTCAGTACTTTCAAGTGTATTTGTACTTACACAACGCTTCTCGAAATTATCCAGGACACCATGTTTTCTGTCTTTGCTGTGTAGGGCTGTGTCAGAGATAGCGGTAGCAGACAGCCCCGGTGATAACGTTAAAGGCTAACGTTAGCCGTAACGTTACCGCTGTGAACTTCTTCAGTCCAAACTTCGATGCGCGAATCCAGGACCAGCTAATTAGCTATCTCACTGTTCATCAGCCAGCCAACATGTCACACAGGTCCGATCTCACTGCTCTCTCTTTGAAGCCATAATGTTACCTTAGCGATTAAATATCTATCCAAAGTGAATCCTGTTGTTTTGTTGCAATCTTTTATTCCCTCCGGGTTTCCTCATTCCCTCACTGCTTTACAACCCAGTTCCTGGCACCAGAACACACTGCTCAGACTGCCACTGACGTCACCAGAAAAAGAACGACCTCCTGAACCTACTATTGGCCAGTTCAGTCAACAAACACAAACTATCATTGGTTACTCACGTTTGCCCATGTGACTTTTGCGCTCGATAGAAGCGGTGGAATTTCAAACTCAGCGACCTGTGCTCTGATTGGTCTGTCTTCGTCCCGTGGGAAACTCTAACCAATGAGCGATAAATGCAATGAGTGCGCTCGTTGAATTTTACAAGCGGTGCTGTTGGGGTAGCCTTTTATGAGCATGGAAATGGAGGGTGACCTTGTTTTATGTTCCAGTGCACTCTATATGGGCGGGTTCAGTCTTCGACATATTACTGGGCATTAAGTCAGAAAAGAAGACATTTCAGTCTATGTATTTATTCTATATACATAAGATGTAATAAAGAGATCACTCGTAGGGGGCGCCCGGCGTCCAGTCAGCATAGCCACATTGGGTACGCTAGTTTTGATTACATTGGGTAGATGAAATTTTTGTCAACATTTGGCGGTTTTTAGAAAATATTATGAAAACAATATTATTAAAACAAACTTTCATTTAATTGTCAAAAACACAGATTTAAAAAAAATCCATAGACTTCGTTATGTAGCCTGCTCACTCAAATCATCAACCAATTTAATTTGGTAAATATTTAATTGAGGGTGGTCCAGTGGACAGCGCTGTGGCCTCACAGCAAGAAGGCCGTGGTTTCAAACCCCAGTTGCCTGTAGAGTTTGCATGTTCTCCACGTGTCTGCGTGGGCTTCCTCCCACCGTCCAAAGACATGAGGATTAGGTTAATTAGTGGCCCTATTGTCCTTAGGTGTGAGTGTGACTGGTTGTTTGTCTAAGTGTGGCCCTACGATGGTTTGGTGACCTGTCCAGGGTGTACCCCGCCTTCGCCCGATGGCAGCTGGGATTGGCACCAGTATGCGGGATAAGCGGTTGACGATGGATGGATATTTGATTGACATGAGTTGTATTCAGTCATTTACAGAAAGGGGTGGACCTACTAATTTTCATGTCATTATCATTTACATTGACAGTTACTAACACACAGTACCATTAGCCAGCTAACTGCTTGCAGTGACAGTACATAGTTCTTCAAGTTATGAATATTCTTCTACTTCTAATTCTACTACTCTAGAAGACATTGATTCTGTATAAAAGTAAGGGGATTTTTATGAAGCATATTTGCACCGTGTGATTTATTCGAAGTCGAACTGATCAATTAAAAAAAAATCTTGGCTGTGTGTGTGCGAGAGACACATCCTGCCATCCTACAGTTTTTAAATAGGTTGGATTTTATTTGTTTTTTGTGGCGAATGTTTCATGGCAGTGTTTAATCGCTTTATTGTTTTAACGCTGCAATGCCAGAGGTTTGTGTATTTTGTATATTTGGTTGTCAAACTACACTGCACTCTTTAAGGGTTGCGATAGACTATTTATCTAACATTTCATCTTTGTTCATTTGATGCAGATTAGAAGCTTTGTATGCTAAGGGTGTGTTTTCTATTGTGTATGTAATGTTTTCACGGTTTTACTTGGACTTCCGGCAAGGTTGTGATTTGTTTTTGTTTTGCTGAAGTGGGCGGGTTTTCAGTTGTGATTGGACTGGAAACAGTCAATCTGATTTGGCAACACTGTGTTCAATCTGGTTGCTTTGCCCCTGCGTTATGCCCCCTCCCCTTTTTGAGTAAATGCAAATTCTGAGTCTTTTCCAATTTAATAGCATAAAATAAGAAATCAGTATTCTTTTTAGCTATTAGGAGCCCAAATTCTATGGCCAGTCAGGCAAACAATTATGTTACTGTATCAATGATCAGTGTTGTTCTATAGACAAAATAAAAGAAATAGGGGTTAGTGAGTGTCCTTTCAATCTGCCTCCACCAGAGTGGACAACCCTGACATTTACAACTACTTTATTGCATCTCCAGGAATGTATTTCTGACATTTGACCCTTTATTTTGCTGTTTTGGTAGTCTGTCCATCTCTTTTCTGTTCACATAGCATTCTTCTGTTTATCTGCAGAAAGAAGAATCCCGACCCCATCTATGGCACCGTGAGCACAACGGAACACCTCCTGGCCAGCAAGGCAAAAAAAGCCAACAGCTACCTCCTCCATCTCCTCTGGTTTGGGGAAATGACTAGCTCTGTGGAGGATGGTCATCATTTCCTCTACAACGTTGTGGACGGTCCTGCAGACTGTGGCTACTGGCATGTTAAAGATGTCTGCAGTTACTCTGTAGGAGGCACCACAGGCAAGCTATGAGACTGTAACCAGCACCCTAATGTCAAGGGCAGCATCTGGACCAGCATGTTGATTCCTGGACAGTCTGAAGGCTGGTTTCAGGTCAGCTCCAGAAAAGAACATGGCGAGGATAGGCACTGTCATTGATTTGAGTATACGTTTATGAGGAGCTTTGTTTCTGCGGAAACGGCGGCATGTGGCTGTGGCTTTTCACACAGACATGTTCAGTCTTTGGTACTTCAACGTTCCCGGCTAAGAGGCAGATCAAATCAAACCCCTTTTCAGCTCCGTAACGTTATCTTTTAGACAGTACAGCCAGCCGGCATATTGGCACAATCCTCCCGGAAAATTAGGGTGAAGTCGGCTATTAATAGACAGGGAGACAGCTTTACACAACATGTTGGAAACTCATGTAATCTCCCGCTGCAACTAATATTTTTATCAGCTGCAGGTTGAACTAATCCATGCTCGTTACATGATAACGGTACATTTACTGCATTTAGCCGACGTGTTATATTGACGTTGGCTCGCCTGTCTGCTTTTGAGTAACCAACATTACCATCTGTGTATCTTTCACCGGAAGCTCAGCAATGTGAGCACAGCTAAATGTGTTGGTTGATAGCGAAACGGGTAGTGAGCTAGACTGAATATTATAAATGAGATTGTTGCCACAACAAACATTGTTGCCATTATAGTTAGGCCGCAGTAAGTAACGTTATCGTAGTGAATAACGTTAGCTCTTCCACTGTATAGTTGTCCTGTGCCTTATGTTGAATTATTATGTATTATGTGTGTCACATAAGTTACAGAGATTGAGATGGTGGAGAAGCTGTGTACCTGAGAATCGGTAAAACCACAATACACCTAAATTGAATGTAGCAAACAGCGGCAGTCCAAACTAACCTAGTTGGCTGCCCCTGCCCCTGTTTTTAAAACAAATCACTCCATTTTGTAGCGTTACAACATTTCTTGCAGGCTCAAATCAACACTTGGACATGATACCAAGTTGTTGATTTGTTGTTGATTGGGTTTTCACCCGACATAAACTGATTCTCATTTGGCCTGAGGGGCTCCAGCACCTAAACCTTTATTGTTGTATTGTATCCTAACGTGGCGTTTATGTTGGAGTCTGCCTTCACATTCATGGCAGAATAGTGGCTGTTATAAGCAACAGAGAAAACAGGCTTGTGGTTCATTTCTAAGTGAGGCTACAGCCCATTGACAAAAAGGAAGTAAAAAAGTAAATTTATTAATAAATAATTGAATTTAAAAACTACATATAGCCCCTTTAATAAATAACATATTTACTGTTCTTTTGTCAATGGGCAGTAAACCAGTCAACCAGCACAAAATCCACGTAAAGATAAAAACAACAATAAAGTGTTGTATGTGCTGACGCCCATCAGGCCAAATGAGATTCAGATGATGCTGAGTGAAAACCCAGTCAACATCAGAAAGGCTGGAGTCACTGAGAGAGTCATGTTAGCTCACTGGCTAACGTGTAGCAGGTGCAAACATTATCCAGTGCAAAGTTGTATCGCTTTTAACATTACTTCACCAACTAACGGACCCATATTACTAATCTGTGTACCACCAGTATTAAGGGTTTATTTTAGCCTGCAAGAAATGATGTAACAGTAAAAAACAAATGTGGAGAGGTTTGCTTATACTAGCCTATAGTAATGCAGGCAGGGCAGCCAGCTAACGTTAGTATGGATTTGCTGCTGTTTGCTTCGTAAAGTTCAATTTTATAGTTGTTTTTCGATATTCAGGTACACAGCTTCTCCACCTCTCAGTCACGTTAACTAACGTCACCCACATAATTTATCGTTATTCATAAACAGTAACGTTACTAACTGCTGTTTAACTGTTATAAGGAGTGACAACAATCTCATTTATAATATTCTGTCTCGCTCACTAACCGTTTCATTATCATTTAGCTGTGCTCACATTGCTGAGCCTCCGGTGAAAGAGACACAAATCTTAACGTTACTTAAAAGACAGACAGCCGAGCTAACGCCGATGTATCATCTAGGCTAAATGCAGTCAGTTTAAAGTTATCATTTAACGACCATGGATTACTTCAATCTCAAGCTGATAAAATTTTACTGTGAGGTTGCAGTGGGAATTTACAGACTATACAGTGTTAAACTGAATTCGTTTTTATTCTAGGTTTACCAAGAGTCTACATATAAATGGCTAGAGGTTAACAAAAAAGAAGAATGATTAGACAAACGTACAGAGAGACATGCTTACATGACACATCTCCATCACATCCTGGCTCTTCTTTGAAGGATTCGCCTCTGCTTCTTTATAAAACTTAGCGACGGGAAAAGCAAGCAGGGTCTGGTTAATTTTTATGCTTACTGTAACTAAAGCTTACAACAACAACAAAATATGTGCTTAATGTTTGTTTTATTAAAAATATGCAGTTGAGACTCAGTGTGAGGGTGTGGTCTCAGTACATGGAGTGCAGACTCACACATTGACATTAAATTCCCTTGTGGTTCTTGTGCTGATCGCCTTGGGAGATGAGGTGTGGTCTTTGCTCCCCAACTTAAGTTAAGGAACTTCATTAGTTGTGATCATCAACAGCTGCTGGTGTTAAACAAAGTATGACAAGTTGCATCAGTTTCTGCTGTGATATGGATTTGTATAGTTTTCTCATGTTGTTGGTTGCCTTCTAGATATGTAATGAGTGCATACATGTCTAAGTGTTCCTTAATACTGTGCATTCAACCACTATGGGATGTGTATATGGGTAGACAAAACTGCATCGTTGTGTGTGAGAAGTAAACTTGAGTCACTCTGTAGGCACATTTTGAGGCAGACCCGTTTGTCAAGACCAAAAAGGGCAAGACTAGGCTGAGAGCAGGAGCTGTTCCAACCATCTTTGTGCATCACTCTGTGGTCAGAAAGAGGAGGGCCCCTGCACTATAGCTGCTGATCACGCCTAAGTTGTTAAAGATGACACAGGTATAACAAGTATGAACTCTTATGCTGGTTTCCCACACAACGCGATGCCAGCCTTAGGCGTGGCGCAATTACATACAAAGTCAATGCAAACATGCGGAAGGACACAATTTCATGCTGGGTGATGATCACATGCAACACTCCATCGCATGAGTTGAAACATGAAGTGGTCCTACAGAGCTCGGCAACCACAATAACAGTGGGGCCAGAAACATGGTAGCTCGCTGCTGAGAAGCATAAGTCAAGATAAAACAACGCTGTTAAAACGAGGACAGGGACATCAGGCAGAGGCTCTGTCCCACACTCCACATTTTGAAAAGCTGTCGGTGACGTCCAGACACTCTTAACGCTGATAGGCTATCGCAACACAGCATCACGCGAATTTCATGCTCAAGATGAAAATTTCAACTCACGCAGTAGAGTGTTGCGTGTGAATTGAATGTGAATTTCTGCATGGCACTTCGCAGGAGACCTGGCAGGAGATCGCATCCCTCTGCTTCTTTGCATTGACTTTGAATGTAATCGCGCCACGCCCAGTACTAGCATTGTGTTGTTTGTGAAACCAGCATCAATAATTATAGTAATATTGCCTATTTTCAAGTGATATAATGTTATTTGGAATGTTTAAAAATGAACTGTGCTGTCTTTGTCATCATTTTCAAAGAATGAGGAAACAAGGGATGAGGAGACTTGACAGAAGGGAAAATGAGAGGGAAGAAAGAGAGGACATGGTTAGTGGGGAGAGACAGGGAAGGCTGCATCCACTCAGTCAGCCAGCAAGCCATCAGCCAGTGAATCAGAGCTAGTGGAAAGAATTATTGAGAGAGACAAAAAATCACAAAGGCAGCACTAAGAAAAATAAGGAAGCTAAATAAATCTGTCAAGAAGACAATGAAAATGAAGGACAAAAATTAAAGACAACGTTTTGAAAAGACCACATTATGACATTAGGCAGACTAACCACAAAAGGGATGAAATGGAGCAATGACACAATTAAGAAGCCGTTAAAATAAATCTTGCTGCTGATCCAACAAGACGCTGCAGGAATTACAGATTCAACTGCCAGGAATAAGAACCCTGCAAAGAAGGACGCAGTGTTAAATTTGAGTTGGTGTGTTGACAGAGGTTTGTGATATCCTAAAACTGAAGGTAGACGGATTGACAGAGGTTGAAAGATTGTGTATGTTGACTGTGGATGAAATAGCAGTTGAATGAATGAATTGGCTGGAAACACAACACGGTAGAAGCAAGTAGTAGCTTATCATTACAATGGCATAACAGAGCAGCGTGTAGGCTAATAATTACTGAAATAATAGCTCTCCCCTCCCTTCCAAACACTAGCTACCCTCCAGGCAGTCAGTGGACATAAATATGTTACTGTGATGTAGAGACAGAGCTCAGTTAAAACGTTATGGATGAAAGATCCTTTTGTTACAGATTAATAACTCATCACTCTGAAACTCTTGCTCCAGTCCATGTTGCCAAGCTGGTCGGCAACATGTATCCTGCAGCTGAACTGAAGCTGTTTACCGGCTTCTGCTGAAGATCCTCCAAAAAATGATTTCATTCACCAACTTGAGGAACTATTTAAGACTTTCATGAAGCTCCCCAACACAGTAGGTGTCTTGGAGAAAGAAGCTCAGGCACTCTTCAGCAGGCCTGTGGATTACATGAAAAAATCATTAAAACATATGGTTAGGGTTGAGAATTACAGCAAAAACAGAACAAACAGAAAAACCTCCAAAATGCTCCAACTCCCGGCCAACATCACTGCTCCTACACCTGCCAGCACCCAGTGCTCCGACAGTAGGTTTCTACACAACAAGATTACTCATATAATACAGTAAGAGAATACATGTTTAGTATGATTACTTATATAATACAGTAGTATACTAGTTATGGTATTTAGTATGATTCCTAGTCCAGTATGATGGGAAGAGAGGGGAGGGAAGTTAGCTGGGGGATGCAGTTTATAAAGACATTATGTAATAATCATCAAAATCACAAAACCTAAAAACACTCGATTGTTGTATTACAAACAGAGCTCTCATGCTGATTATTGTGTAATGTGAATTTTATTATACTCCTGTCCCCATGCCCACCGCCACTCTACAATCACATGCCCTAATGTTATATTTAACTAATATTTAACTACCCACACCCTGCAAAAAATCACATTTATAAGCATTTTTCTCTAATTCCATTCCAACAATTGATGATATGCACTAAAATAATAATAATTTACTATTAATAGGCTGTTCGTGGTTAACATTATGTGTTACTTTATCCAGTATCCTGGCCTAATCTGTTCATTTATCTGCTAACTTTGCCATAACCTACCAATTTTGTGGGGGATAATCCACTTACATGCTTTTGTGCACATATTCATTTAAATCACAGGTGCAGATAATATACAATCTAATTCTTTAACGACGTATCTTTAAAAG
This sequence comes from Micropterus dolomieu, assembly GCF_021292245.1. Classification (NCBI taxonomy): domain Eukaryota; kingdom Metazoa; phylum Chordata; class Actinopteri; order Centrarchiformes; family Centrarchidae; genus Micropterus; species Micropterus dolomieu. Next base: position 1,985,730 of record NC_060163.1, on the reverse strand, counting down.
ATGCATCACATATGGTTTATTCTTCTGCAACTCCACACTGGAGTGAATGGAGATGACGGAGATGGTGTCAGGTGTTGACGTGGTTGGAGTTTGTCCCCGCGCGCTGCACAGCCCACTGCTCCCTTGAGGGATGGGTTAAATGCAGAGAATGAATTTCGCAACATGTATGTGTATGTGACAATAAAGTATCTTCTATCTATGACATTTCCATTGTACATTAGGGTAAGTCATTATTGATCCATAGGCATCTGCTTAAAAGATGTTATATCATTATGTCTAATGGACCAAATAAAGACTTAAATATTTCTTGCTATGCAGAAAAACAAAAAACGTTCTGCTTTTAAATAACTTTTGTTATATATAATGTGTTGGTGACAGAACACAGATGTATATTAGATACATACAGTAAGTGGACACCTACCATTTGAGTCATGAAGAATAAAAGATTTGGTTCTACAAGACACCAAATACATACAAACAGTAGCATAAATCACAGGTTTATGCATTTTGACAGCCCAAAACCAAAATCCTAAAATAAGTTGTAATGTGCAAGGATTGGCAAATTAAAACACATTTACTTATAACAACTGATTATGCATATCTCACACAGGCTTAAACCTGTATGAAACCTGAGTTTCTGATGTGTTTTAATATATTCTGCATGCAATACAGGGTTTTATTTATTTTACAATAAGACCTTTAAATTAGGGAAACTGTAATGAAGCAACACAAAATACTGTGAGAAAATTATTTGATTTATTATAGTAAGAGGCTTTGGAAAAGACAACCGACTGGATACCTGAAGTACAAATGTAGTGGACTGCGTTTGTCCCTCTCATTACATAGACCACTCAAAACAGATTTCCATACATAGTATTTGGCAGACACATACCCCATCTACATGAGCTTCAGCATGCCTGTCCATCTGTGTGTAGATAATGATATCTGAGCACATACAGCAAATGCGTGTGTGAGCGTGCATGTGTGCAGCTGTGAGCTTGGGCCTTTGTATATTTGCAGATGTGCATGTTTGTGACCACATGCAGATATGCGCGTGTTTTGTGTACATATGATGCGAGTATGTGAGTATGGAGGAGGAGGGGAGTTGGATTCATAGCTACTTGTTATTCATGAAGGTGGCTGCTGCAGTGTGCAGCAGCATGAGGGAGATTCCCAGTGGAGCTTCTCTGGTCACACTGCCTGTCTGGGACAGCATCAGAGGATCACAGCTGAAAAGAAGGCACCTCCACAACGAGCTGCTCCACTGAAATTCTCATAATACAACAGAATTTCATACACAGCAGCAAAATCTGGTCAGAAACATACGTTTTTGCAAATACATCAAACTAAGCAAAGACATAATAAAAAAAAGCCACTGGTTAAAACCAAATCAAATCAGACATGGCATCACTGTGCTGATTTTGTAGTATTTACTAAGCCAGAGGATTCATACATCCCATTAACTTTTTGGAAACTGGCACTTGATAAAATCCCTGTTCTGCTCTCTGGAGGTGTCATGCGCCTAACAGAATGAACCAACTCTTTTATGAGACAAAACAACGGTCTCAGATGACATACCTGCACTCACAAATTATCCCGTAAGATTAAGATTAGGTACCTTGTGAATGGTGGGAATGTCACTGAAATCAGGCAAGAATCTCTATTTGATACATTGTCCCAGATGCTTACAGTGCTTGAAGGCAGTTACTTAATGGGTGGTTCCACAATGTCTTAAGCAAACGCTTCATCCACTTAAAACTAGGCTAAGCGCGAGCTTCAAAGCATTTCCACAAGAACATATCTAACCCTAGCAGATCTTCTTTACACAGGTAGCCACAATATTAAAGTCCCTATGTGTAGATTCTGATGGTATAATCTTTTGTTCATAGAAAAAAGAGAATGAAGAAATGGAACTTGTTGCAGTCTGTGTGTTGCTTTTAGCCTATTCACAGTTAGTGTGTCCGGGTCAGACAGAGGGAGGAGCTTTAACTGTTTTCAAATTAACAGTGAATGCCGCTTGTATTAAAGTACGGATTTTCACCTCTCAAATTATACCCCCAGACCAGGTGGTTGTGAAACACAATAATACCTTCTATGATGTTATAGTGCGTTCACATTGTCACCTTGTTATTGTGTAGTAGATAGGAAGTTCCAGGGTAAAACTGCACTCCTCCATGTTGGCTGTCAAAAAACGCAAGTGCAAACTCTCACTCTCTGTTCTGACAGGGAGGATTCAGGTATATTTGCTGGTGGCATTTGCTACACAGCGATTGGCTATCGAATTTGTTACGTACCAAACATTTTCCTGTTGTCATTGTGTGTATTTGCCGCGCGTTTTCTAAATGCTGCATGTGTTGTCAAAGTGGTGAAGATGCTAATTTTTCTTAAGTTGCAGCATTTTGAGCCCTTGGAGCTTCAGTTCAGACACTGATTGATGTCCAATGTTGTACAACTCCTTTAAACAGCACAAACATTCTCCCACCTATAGTTATGGGCTGAGAGCAGGATGTGTCAAAAAGGGAAAATATGCTTTCTAACAATTCTACAGCCATTTAGCTGCCTAGCGGTTGTTGGCCAAGAAATAATTCACTAACTAAAGCTACAATGTCTTTGGTGCTCTTCCTCTGCCACCTCTGCTTTGTTTTTTTCTTTTCTTTCTTCCTCTTTTTCTTCTCATTCTTGCCTTTTGTCTGACATTTGTTTGACTGTTTCTTCAGTGTCTTTCCCCCCTTCTTTCACCGTTTCTCTATACTCATCTTCCCCTACTTCTCTTCTTCTATTGTTCCATCACTCTCTTTCTTTCTCTTCCTCTCTTGTGTCCCACCCTGGAGGTCGCTCCAGGCGGATTGCCTTCTATATGCATCACACACACACACCTCTATACTGTCCTTAAGATCCCTACATTCTGCACACACGTAAGCACACACAAGCAAAAAGGACACGAACCAGCAATCCTCCACAGAGCTACATGTGCACAGAACACACACACAAACCTTCCCTCTCTTGTTCTGCTTCAGTTCCTCTGCCTTATTCTCTCCCTTACTGATTCTCTCTCTGTCTTGCTCCTTTATAGCCCAGGAGGCCTCAGTGGACGACATTGCAAACTAGTAATTCCACACAGACAAAGACCAAACATGTCAGTCACATTTAAAATTCTGAATGAAATGTTTATATAAAATAGAGCAAGTACTAAAATAAACAGCTGGTTATGATGAATGAAATGATGGATAATATAATGTACCTCGTGCTATGATGGTGTCTAAATTGGCCTAAAAATCTGATGTATTTTTTAAGGGACCATACCAGGGTGTGTTACAAATAGTGTATCCTTCACATTTTTTGTAGACCATTTTTGCCTGCATGCATGCATGATAAACATTTTTGGTGGCAATTAGTTTCCATTCACTCCAATATGATATGAAAATTAATTAGCAGACTCCTAACACTTGCTTGAGTTGTTGTTAATCCAATAATGCATGGTGTAATGCAGATTAAGTACAGACTGATTTGCAACATGGGCACTGCTTTCCCTTAAACTATAGTGTAACAGTGACTACATGACAAACACTAATGCAGACTTGATGTTCATGGATTATACAAGCAGAGTATGAATGAACAGTATAAGTAGCTAGTAGTAAATAGGACATGCTAATAAGTCACCTGTGTGGTCCTTTTAAGCAGCATTTCCACCATGTTTTAAGAATCTGTCTTTTTTGCTAAATACACTCTCTCACATCCTTACATGTACATTATTCATTCATGCAACTGTTATTTGCACAAGGCGGTCCTATGAGGGTTGTTAAGTCTATTTTGAATAGGTGCCCTGTGTACCTGCAGAGATACTGTGTCACATGTTGCAATTATTAGTAAAACATATAACTATGGCTCAACTAACCACTATAAAAATGCATTATTTAGTTATAAAGTGTTATTTTCTGTTAAGGTAATATGTACATTATAACAAAAGTATAGTTAAACAAACAAACAGACAAACAAAACCAAGCTGCCATAGTTCTGGTGCGGAATTGTAACTTGATTACAATGACCGCCGTTATCAACATGCCTTTATTTTCTTCCTAGTCTGTTATGACAGTGCATGAATTCTGCTGTTGTTGTTAGCAGCAGTGATAGCAGCAGAAGCGCTAGAAAGAATAAAATTTATTTGCCCCGTTACAGCTGTTATAGAAGCAGAAGTCTACACGTTAATGTTAACGGTAGTCGTGGCAGTTCCACAAGTACGAGCAGTTATGGGAGTAGTTTTGCAAAAATAGTACCGATGGGGTTCAATTGAGCGGAGGGACACAACCGTGCTGCGGTCAGTGAATGCCTTGGGATCCAGCGGAGAAACACAAGTATGGATGGCGGCGGTGATGCGGTTCAGCGTTCCACCGTTTTTCGTGTTGAGAGAAAAGACTGACGCTTGAGCGGGTGGAGACTGCTACACATTTAAATCCCCCGGGTCGGGTTTTCAGCGTTTAGCAACAAATAACTTTTCCTTTTTTATTTTCATTCTACCGTTGGATTCTTTAGAGCTGGTTTAATGTCGTAAGGAACAGGTCTGTAAGGGCGTCGTTGTTGGAAGTTTTTTCGAGGGGGGGTTTTGACCAGCAAAGGGCCATGGCAGTCGAGGCTCGACCGGAGCTGGTCGGAAAGCGGTTCCTCTGTGTCAGCGGGGACGAGCCTCCTGAAATCGGCGACTTCGGTCGGTGGCCGTGGAGGTCTGGAGTCATACGGGCCGTTAACCATCGTGACAGCGACAATCCCGACCTGACGGTAAGGACAGCGCTGACTTGGTCCCCCTCTTTGGTCTGTTACATGCAAAGCGAATGGTAAACCCTCTGTGGTTGGTGGCTAGCCAGCGAGGCACTGTTGTACTCTTGCCAGGCGGAAATTCATTTGCGCCTTTCTCCTGGTTGTTATGGCTCTTTGGACCAATGAGTGCGCTGCTCGTTTTTGTCATTGTTTCACCAAAATATTTATCACGCGTGTGTGTGTTTGACTTGTTATTTGGCCACTTAGCAAGCAGGTTAATGGGAAGCAGACTGCCAGCAGGGGGTTGTGGAAAGCAAACAGCTATCGTTAGCGCTGGTCCAGACAGTACTGCGATTATTTACATCAGAATCTCACTCATAACCCGCTGACTGTGGCGAAGACAAGCCTCCGTGTTTTCATGTTTAGTTTAGTGTAAAGAATGGTTAAACATACAACAATATGCACACCGTGTCATGTCAAAGCAAGCCATTAGTGAACGGGAAGCACCTGGAATTTGAACTGAGAGCCGCTGCGATTGTAAAGCATGTGTAGGAATGTGAGTCCCGAGCAGCTAAATGCGTTAATCTGCTGTAAAACGTTACTCCACATCAGCTGATGGAGGTAAGGTTAGCTTTCCAGGTTGAACAGCCTTTACATTGTGCTAATCCCTGTGAGTCCGTGGTTATTGGTCCCGATGCACGTTATTTGAGCGCGATGATCGGCCCCGTCTGCCTGTGATTTTCTGGCGGACAACACCCCCTCCGACTTGGACAGGGACGCAGGAATGCTAGGACTAGTAAAATCATAAAACTGTCCTGCTGCAGGCTGGACAATGGGCCGTTTTGTTTTCATGTTAAATGTTGCCTACAGTTTAAAGACAACTCCATGTTGTCACTTCTGGAGCTTTCAGTCGCAGACATATTTCCTGCTTGAGGTGTAATTATTGCATTCTTAATACGGTCAGTGGCCAGGCTGGGGTGAATGAAAAAAAAAATTGGAAATATAGTGGTCCGAGTTTTCCCCCTCTTTTTGAAAAAGAGCTTTTTTCATGATGGGTTAACGTGCCAAAACCAGCAAACAATGAAATATTTGCCCTGACAAGCCCCTGGCTGGCAAATACACAGTACTGTCTCACTGTAGTGTGGCTGTTCCCTGTTTTCTTTTGTTCACAGAATCTTCTTTCTGCCTGTGCAGAAAACTGGCCAAACCCAGCACAGTTCTGATTTGACTGTTTGGTGTGATTTCTGTGCATATGTGCTATTCTGTGAGGACAGTAAGTCATCAGGTATTATAGATATCACCTAATGGGTACAGGTGTCTGTGTTATTCTTTGTGTGTGATTTAATTTGGGAGTCATTGGTGGTGGTTAGATTCTGTGTGTTAATAAAGCAATACTTACATACTTGCACACAGGTCACAGGTCCCTCTCGCATGTCTTTGACTACTCATGGTGCTTTCTATGCCAGGTAGACAATATATTCCAGGTTTCTCTTATTCTGCCTTTCAGTCATGCATTTACATCAGGTTGTCTGCTTCTGACAGGAATAGTGATTACAGTGTTGTAGCTAAACACTTCTCACAGGTGTAATTGCATGCAAACTTGTCTGTGCAGCATTTTGCATGTACTTGTTTATATCGCACAACAGATATGCTCTCAGCTTCCTAATTCCCTTGTAGAATTGGTCCTTGTGTGTGATGTGATTTAGGCAGTGAGTAGTGTTCTGGTTTAATTCCATACAATGGGACACAGTCTCATTAGCAAGGGGCTTAACTAGCTGAGTGAATACAGTGAAGGATTGGAGATTAGATTAGAAGAAGTGTGTCAAGCCAAGCTGTCAGGCCTTAGTCAAGTGTCTGTGGTCACATCGGCCAGTAGTGCAGGAGTATACTGGCTTAGCAACAGCTCACTAAGGCTTATTGGTACATAGCTATATGTCTTAGTAGAAAAATAATGCAATTTAGTCATAAGTATGACCATAAATTGATGTAGAGATCGGTCTGAGATTACCACCCGTTGAGTTCCAAATGTATGAAATCTGTAGGCTTAATCAACCATTCTCTATCACAATGGCTGCTAGATTTTTAAGACGATAACATGTCATTTCTAGGCTATACACAATTAAACTGACACACTGTTCTCAAATAGCTAAACATCCTAATATAGAGCTGAAACGGTCAACTCATTGATTAGTAGGTCTAAAGAAAATGAACCAGTAACTGGATTTTCATGGTAGCGTGGTTGTTTCACGCTTCCAGGTTTATAAATGGGAGGATTTAGTGCTTTTTCCTTGTCTTGAATTTGCCTTTAGTGAGCTGTTTTTTTAGGTGTGAGGACACAAGCAATTTGAGGATGTCATGCAGTTGCTCACAGCTCACAGACCACTTGAGGTCTAGTTCTCTGAGCTCTCTCCACCTGATAAACCTGACAGTACTTCTACTGTCAATATTGTTGGATGTTTTATGAACCAAATATTAAATGAATTAACTTAAAATAATCTATAGATCACTCGATACTGAGAACAATCATTAGTTGCAACTCTAGTCTAATATAATTTGAGCATTAATGTTAAAATGTGAAATGTTCTTACTTCAGCAGACATATATTTTGGGATTTGCTCCATAAAACTTTCTTATATTCATCCAGATGTACTGAATTCAAAATACAGCATTTAATGTAGGTCAGTTAACAAGATGGAAATAATTACACTATGGGACCTTACAGTAATCCGAGGTTTGCAGTAATACTGTATATTGCAGTTCAGGGTTTTATACAATAACATGTTACTGTGCTAATGAGCGCCACCGAAAACATCAGACGGTAGAGGTTATTAAGTGTAATAACCCCTATTTGAGGAGGTATGATGACATTAAAGATATAACTACAGACAATTATTATTATTATTATTATGTTGTTAGATAATTTAAGAATTTTTAATGGTGTATTTATGGTTAGGGTGGGCCAGTAATAGACATCTGGTCTAGCAGTAGATTAGCCACTTTGACTGGCTTAAAGCCAACGTGGGCTAAACAATGAAGACGCGTAAATAATATTAGAATTTAATGATGCATTTTGCTTAATTGCTTTAGAGCCAATGCTGCATATAGTGTATATGATTGCAGGAATATCACTGTGTTGTATTCGAGTCACTGTAGTCATAACTGGGGCCAGCCTAAATGTTTGTGCATACCGTTATTTATTCTTTTGGGATATTTCATCTGCTCAGTAGCTTCATTGTGAAACCCTTAGTCCACATTATGCATTGAGCTCATTACCAGAATCAGAAGGCGCTTTATTGCCAAGTATTGTTTTACACATACAAGGAATTTGCTTTGGTGATAAGGTGCTACATGTAGACAAACATTCAGTTGACATAAATAAATGTAGAAATATATAAATATGTAATAAACAATGCAGTGAATTGTTGCCTTGCAGTGAATTTTTGAATGGTCGAGTAGAGGCAACTAAATCTTTCTATTACTGCTTCTCTCTTTTCCGCTGTTGTTTGCACAATAACTCACAATCAACAGTCAAATAGCACACAAGTCTTGCCGATGTTGGCTTGAGATTGTACGTCTGTATTATATTTATAGCTCGGAAATGGCAGCCAGTGTGCAGTGTTTACAGCGAACAGCTGATGGGGTTAAGCTAAATACTGGGTCTTAAGTTGCTGTTTTAAGTTTTCATCAGTTTAGTAGGTTTCTACACGGAGCCAGAGTAGGTCTCCTCCTCTCCAAAACAAACGGACCAGCTGATTACAACAGATAATACAGCTCGTTAAAGATCTGTCTCTTCATTATACTCCCCCACACAAAAGCATAGCCTATGGTTTTTCATTATATTCCCATCAAATCTGATGTTCATGTATACATTTTGCTCATAGATAGTGGTGTTACTAAATGATGATGCATGTCCATCACTTTGGGGGATAAATCAGCTGGTAAATTTGTCTGATCTTCGCAGGGCGTTAGACCGCGGTGGAAACGCACACAACAAGGGGCTGAAGGAAAGTTTTTGTTCCTTGAAAAGGAGATCCTGGTACTAAAAGTCCCGGGAACTTTTGGTGGAAACACGTCTAAATAGACTGATACAAAAACATTAAACCTGAGCTGATAATCTGTATAGCAGTGGCCTACAGAGTGAATTTCAGAGCATATTCCCTGGCAGATGCTTAGATTTTGGTGGGACTTCAGGGACACGGATACAAGCCAAAAGAAAAAGCTCATCAGCAAAACCCTACGCTGGCACATTAGGCATAAAACTGCCATACTCATCTGGATTTGCAATGAATGGAAAGAGCAGGGCAGCCAGGTCATTGCCTATAGGAGCCTTTGTTTGTTTTGTTTGTTTGTATGTGTGTGTGCCGTAGCAGTGCTGCTAGTTTGTATTTTAGGGCTGAGGTTCATCTCTGTGTGGCTAATCAGCAGAAAATGACAGGCCATGGCCGGGAAGGAAGCTTCCACATACACAATCCATGCATGGTTGTTGCAGTGCTGCAGTTCAGCCAGCTTAGAAACATTTCTAAACAGTGTGTGTGTGAGTGTGTGTGTATGTGTGTTGGGTCGTGAATAGCAGCATTGTTTAGAGCACAAACACAAATCAGTGACACAGAGAGTAAACACTGCAGGAGAGATGCTTTTACCTTCTAATGTAGGGCCGCTACACACACTATAATATGGACTTGGCTGCACCATTTAACTCATTATAGAATGGACTTTACTTTTCACTATCGCACTATTGCACTTATCTGAAAACACACTTGAAAATAAGTGTTCTTTAAAATATTACCCATCTGCCAAATTTGTATATTCTTTTCTTTTTTTGTTCTTTATTTATAGCGCAGAACATTTCACAAACTACAAAGAAATCACCTTGCAGTTACAGAGGACATTAGAAGTCTGCAAAAATGAACAGCTTCCCTTCTTATTATCCTTTTTAAAAAAAAAAAAATATGCATCCTATAACCATCCATCCATCGTCAACCGCTTATCCTGCGTACAGGGTCGCGGGGGCTGGAGCCAATCCCAGCTGACATCGGGCGAAAGGCGGGGTGCACCCTGGACAGGTCGCCAGTCCATCGCAGGGCCACATAGACAGACAACCGCATCCTATAACATTTCCAGTAATTATTTTACATTCTGAAAAGAGGGATTTATAGTAACAAAGAAGTGCATTAACATGTTGGAGACAATCCAGTAAGTTTTAAAACAAAAAAGACCAAGCCACTTTTTCCTTAGACAGAAGAACTGTGTGTTAAACAGGGAAAACCCATCGCAACAAAGGATCAACTGATATGTTAACTCCATAAATAGTGGCCGTGACCATTTTGACCATAACTTAGTAAATCTGTTCTTTTGTAGGCCAAGTTATTTTTTCCATTATGTATAACTTAATTAACTGTCCATTCCTTTATTGCTGGGGAATCAGGAAGGAGCCAGTGCCATGTGGTGTTTTTTTTTTTTTACAAGTAGATATCGGAACACCAAATACATTTGTTGAAAGCCAAGTTTTTCTAAAAGAAAAGTGTAAAACTGGAAAGGTATTTTTGTATTGAATATGCCTTCCAGTGTTTAATGCATCTCTGACCAGAAATGTTTTATTACTGAACTTTCCTAAATATATTCCAGTCACAATAACTGTACCGTTCCTCCTTAAGTTACCTTCCTTTTCCTATTTCTTTTTAACGTACTCTGTGGAATGAGATGTTTTTGTCATGAAGCTGTTCTGGTTATAAAACCTCTGTTTAGCTCTGACCTTTAGCTTTAGCTCCAAAAACATCATCCATATCTAGTGGGTAGTTTTTAACAAATTGGTCAAAATAATGATGAGATACCTAGGAAAAAAAAAAGAATATGTATGTACTCTGTATATATGCGTGTGTATTATATTTTTTTACACGTAAGGATTTAGTGGCGGTCTACAGCATTGAGTGTATGAAGTGGGAACATTCTTATTATAAACGTAGAGAAACGAAGAATAATGATTGACATTGTGGTTGCCTGCACTGAATGAAGTATGAGAATATGGTGTGTTTATTCATCCTGTGCAGTCAGCCTTAACATAGTCATATCAATAGGTTTAGATACATAATGGATCAACAGAATACATTTGTTTGCACTGAGTAACCTTCAGGTGTTTTTAATGTTTGTGTCCTATTGTCACAATGCAGTGTGTCTTTGTGCTGATGTCTGCAGGCATCATTTACCAGCTGTAAAATGTATTTCAGTCCAATCAGGGAAATAAGAGCAGTCTGTAGAATGGTTTCATTATGATGAGGCTTTATTTATCAATAAGATATTCCTACAGCAAGCTGCAGTATTGCTATGTGGTGTCCAGGTTATGTGGTGTTTGGGCAGTGCAGTAACTGGATACACAGCGTGTTAGGGGTTTGTTTTCTGGTGCCTAAGGAAACAAAATGTAATCTGAAGCCAGGATGGGCTGGCTGGATGTACCCTTCCCCCATCTCTCTTAAACACACACACACACACACACACACACACACACACACACACACACACACACACACACACACAGCACTAAAGCTACACTACATCACAGTGCAACATACGGAAACCATAAAGTCTCCTATAGGCTCGCAGGTTTCCCAGATAACCCTGGGAACGCATTAGACTCTACTACTCAACAGCTGCTGTGGTTTCATGCAGGACCGTGGCAGACCTGAATGGTGTACTGTGCTACACTACGTCTATCCTGCGGTGGAATGTATATTTTAGAGGCATATTATGCTAAAAATAGATCATGTTGATTTAGAAAAATCTGAAAAAAGATCACCCATGGAACTCAATAACAACCTACATAACTAACTACCAAGCACCAGAGGCTTGTAGACTGTCTCTCACTGACCGCTGAGTTGATCTCAGTTCTACTCAGATTGTGGTCTTTGTTGGTCTCACACTTTGACTTCATGGTGAATTCTATGATTTGTCTTTTATATACTTTATGGAGAAATGTTTAAATCAGTACGAAATACCTGATTCTATGGCAGCTCTGAACACAAACAGTATTAAACTGGTCCTCTCCGAGCACAGTGAGGAAAACAAAAACCATTGGACTGGCATGTAACTGGTAGAGTTAGACACTGTATATGTTAAAGCTGTGGTAGGCAACGTTGGAGAAACCGGAAAGAGAAAGCTAGATTTAGAAAGTACCTAACTGAAGAATTCAGGCCTCACTCCAAAAACACGTTCATTTGCAGTGAGTGCACTGGCAGAGTGCGCACAGGTAGACGGGCAGGTAGGTCAGCCAGTCATTCCATGTGGCTGTGCTTGTTACAGTCCCACAACAGCCACAGATTTCTTTCATGTTTGATTTATTGATTGCTTTCAGGATGTAAAGAGAATTTCAACCAATGTAAGAAATTTAGGTTATCAGTAAATCCATAGTCTTTAGTCACTGAGTGAGAAAGCACGGCCAGACAGACTGTGACTGTGTCCTGACTGTGAAATGAGTAAACCCCAGCGAGTCTGACTTATCTCTGTAACACCATTAGACAGCCCTCAGCTCACAACTGCTCTGAATGAAATCCCTCCTTCACTGATTTGTGATAGAGGAGCTGCTGAAGTATGGTATGGTTTTGAAACCCGCTGTTGAAATATATAGACTCAAAGTGACATTTTCAGTCTCATTTATAAATACTTGGTATTTCTTCTTGTCAGGGTGAAAAGGCCTGCAGGATACCACCATGGGGCACTAATAACTCTGTCCTAAAACCCAAAGATGTTCAACATGGCATGTGTTTTCATAAATGTCTTTTGCTAAGCTCCACTGGAAAGAATCATGTCAGTCCAAGTTGTTTCTTAGATGCAGAGCTGTCCGGTATATATGTTTTGAACACTGCTGTCAGAGAATACGGGCCCGGCCCTCTAACTAGACTATTTTACCAAAGAATGTGAGGGAAGCTATTCTGGTGCAGCCAGTAATGAGGAGGTTGTGCTTGTTTGGAACATCACCCAAATGGATCGAGTAACGGCGGCTCATGCGTGTCCATCTGGTTTGGCTGTATCTTTTCTATTGAGTAGAAGACGAGATCTCGCCTACTGCTGTTTGTGTCGTGCTTATTTATGACCTGGGACACAGGCTGAGTGAAGCGTCTTGCTGTCTACCCCCAGAGGTGAGCCTGTAATCATGACTTGTTCCTACCTTGTTGAAGAAAGCGGGGCCGATGGAATGTTGCCTCATTTGTCAGTATGATGTCTGTCTGCCGTCCTCACCAGTTGACCCTGTAATGTAATTCACTTAATCTTGTCGTCAACTAATTCATTACGTTAACATGGTTGCTCTGTGCCAGTAGGACACAACAAGGCGATGAATGACAATAAGTCTGCTTACAGTCCAGCTGAATTTCAGAGAACAGTTTGTTCTCTCTAAACAACAACAAGAAAGAAAACTGCTCCTACTGCAAATCGGTAGTGAATCTCACAGTTAAAGATATAAATTGCATATTGTGATGTGTGCCAGTGTCCTCAGGGCAGTGGCATGTGTTACCACTACTACTATAGACAGACACATAGATTAGTGTTTTAGCTGCTGTGTCATTGCTACTGAAGTTAAGAGTAATTATTTTACTAATCCCTTCGGGGGAATTTAGTGTTTTCAGTCATTATATTTCACACACACACACACACACACACACACACACACACACACACACAGGTCTGGGCCATTATACATGCAGTTGTTGGGAAGCGAGGTGGGCAGCCACACAGATAGGCGTCCTGAACAGCAAGGGGGTTCGGTGCCTTGCCAGGACACCTCCTGGCACTTCTCCAACTACCAATCCACACTGCTCTATGCTGTACTTGAACTGGCCACCCTCCAGTCATACAAGGACTGAGCTACTGCCATCCAACCCTCTTAGCTTCAGCCCAGTCCCTGTCCTTTTCACTTGTTTCCCTCCTAGCTTTTCTCTGGTCTCTGTTGCCCTGTGCTGTTTGTTATAGTTGTCGTAGTCCAGCCTGACCTGTTGTCTCATTTCCTGCCCTGCTTTCACATTCATTGGACTTTAACTGGATTGGACTGGTGTATTACCGGGTGTTGTAAACATAAAAGTTAAATAAATCAACTCTGCTTCGTGCTGGATTTTAAGTGTGCCACACTGTCATTTTGTAACACAGTGTATACTTGGTCTTTTTGCAGTGAGGGACTGAAGTAAGTGTTCCACATGTCCAACTGTCCTTGTGCAAGACACTGAACCCCAAATTAAATTGCGCCTTGCATGGTAGCTGGTTGCCATTGGTGTGTGTGTGTGAATGAAAAGCAAATTGTAAAGCTGTTTGGGTAAAAGCACTATATAAATGCAGCTCTTTAATAATGCAAAGTTTTAGCCTGAGCTCTATTCTTGCTGTTAGAATATTTTGCTAATAAAAATAATTTTTGCTGCCAGTCTTAAAAGCTGTTGCACTATTGTGTTTTTCTTCATAATTTAGTAATGGTTTTCTTTGCACTGCATAACCTGATGGTCGCTGTACACTGTGCGTCATATCTTCTTTACTAAACATAACAGAGGTTCATGTCATTTAACAGTTAGTGACCTGGTTTGATTCATCTCATCTGTAGCTTTCTGCTTTCACTAGCCATGTCCATGCTTTCTTTTCTCAGCTTGGTCTCTTTCATTTGTCATTTAATATGTCTTGACTTTAATTCAAGGTAACATTCAAAGGTCTGAAATACACACTGGCATATTCAGCCTGGTCTTGTGCTGTTGCTGCATGACTCACTGGCTGGCTTTCTGATATTACTGAAAGACCGAGCGAGAGAGAAAAGCATGGAGAGAGACAGAATGAGGGAGAGATGGGCAGATGAAGGGAGGGGAGAGAGAGAAGTTTCAGATAGCTGAAGTGAAAGAGAGAGTGAATGTTATTTGAAAATTGAAGAGAAGGAGAGAGAGAGCAAGAGCTGTGTACTCTCATTAGTCATTTGGTTTTCCAGCCAGCCAGGCTCTCTGGCAGAGAGAGAACGAGAAAGCAGAGGAGGAGGGAAAGAGAACGAGAGAGAGAGAGAGAGAGGAAGACAGAGAGAGAAAATGGGAACGTGAGAGAGACGGAGAGAGAGGGGTTTCTTTCTCCTCTGTCTGGCCTCTCTCCCATAGCAACAGCGGCTCAGCCACGTGAACGCCAGTTCTTTTGAGTTCACCCACTGCACAGAACTTAACTCCTTCAGCACCGCCTCACAGCACAATACAGCAGCACCGAGCCGGAGAGCAGAGGAGAACTCCAGAGAGTAGAAACATACAAAGGAAGTAGCATTTGTGTGATTTCACCAAATGAACAGGGTTTAAGTTTTTTGGAGCTGACCAAAATGATCACTGTTAGTATTGTCGTGGTATTTCTAAAATGTGCTGAAAATGTTCAAAAAGTACCGATACACACGTTTGCATAAACTAAATAAATAAAATAAGAACTGCCAATACCTTCTGTAAACAGAAGAAAAACTTATCATATGTCCATTAACATTAAAGATGTTATAAAGGATGACCCCAGGCGCAGTTTGCAGAAATACAAATGAGTCTTAAGAGGAGAGTTATAGTAGCTGCGATAAGCCCAACATGTGACATAAATACACAAGAGTCTTGCACGGAAGTCGGCAGCATTTCTCCTGTTGAACACTTACAACCAACTCCACAACTGCAGGATTTTAAATGAACAAAATATGTTGGTCTGGAGACTAAACTGCGTAATGTGTTATCATGTGACACACGACGCATACAGCAGCAGAACAACACTGAGAGTTTCAGTTTAGCTGTTAGCAAGTCAGAAAGACAAACCATGACGTGTTCCCCCTTTCTGAAGTCCCCACATCATGCACTGAGATAAAGTTTGCTTCATTCGCTATAAATTGTCTTCGATCAGGTTTCCCTCAGCACTCTTATAAAAACCTAAATACGACCATACATACAAATCTCCAGAGCGCTGTCGCTGCCTTATGCCATGTTTTCATTGACTCAAAACAAACCCATGCTGCATGCAGACTGTTGCTAACTTTAGTTGATGCTGGACAGTATTCACCGAAAGTTTGGGGGGATCGAGCAGCGGAACTGGGCTGGGTGATACGAGCAGCAGAGAGGAACGTTTTGCTTTGTGTGTTCAGTTGTTACAGACTGCTTTAGTGTGATCATTGATCAATCACACAATTATTAGAACTCAAAAATACATTGCTTGTAAAAAGTGTTTGCTTGAGCCAGTTGAAAGCACGGTGCACGTGTGTGCACGTAATCGGAAGGGTAACACCTCCGCCTCATTTTGAGCCAGGACAAACCCCGATTATACTGTTTGGTTTCATTTGTTTTGTTGGCTTTGTATTGATAAACCAGAGTAGTATTTATTCATTTATTACTACAAAGATATTCAACTTCTGTCATAAATATGTGGGCACAATATTCATAATGAATATTAGAATTATGAAGGCTGCAGCACCTACGCAGTGCTTGGGCTGCTGGGCTGCTACTTATCGGCATTGGAAAGTCATTGCTTCAGCCCTGGTGTGAGTAGACTATGTATTTGACGTGTGATAGCTGGAATGTGAAGTGCAATTAAACAAGTTAACTCTTGTTACCTGAGAGAGGAAAGATTCCCTTGCAAGACGCTCAACTTGTCATCGTCAGAACTCTGTCTGTCTCTCACTGGTACGGTCAGAGCTGAAACTAACTCATTGATAACGAAGTGTTAATTATGTTTTAGATTGATACAGTAATTTAAACAAGTGTAATCTATATCATTTCAGAAAATTGTGAAAAAATGTCCAACACATGGCGACATCTTCTGTCCAACCACCAGTCCCAAAGGTATTCAATTAACAACAATAGAAACAACGCCACATTTTCTAACTGCTGAGAGGCCTGAACTAGATCGTGTATTTAGTGTATGAAATGAAATGATTAATTGCTCATCAAAATTAATGCAGATTAGTCTTCTAACGACTGACTAATCAGTTAATTGACTGAATTGATTTTTTTCAGGACAGGTGTTATTCCTCCGTACACACTGGCATAGTCCTCATCTCTTCCTCTGTCATTACATAATGGTTTGTGGTCTGAAACTTACACCCACCAACCTCAGAAGGCTATTACAGCCACACTGAAAGACACACACACACACACACACACACACACACACACACACACACACACACACACACACACACACACACACACACACAGACACACACTACCACATGTGTTTTTAGGTGCATCTAAACGGTGCATCTGGCTTCTTCTTAAAGTTTTATTCAACACATACCTTGTTATCTAAATGAAATGTAATGGAACAAAAATATATGTGACACAAAAAGGCCATTTGTTATTTTGGCCATTAAAAAATATGCTACCAGTCCCTTTTGTAGGTGAGTCAAAAAGTTCATTTTGAAAATACTGGCGGTATCACTAGATCCCATAGCACTGTTAATCACCTGCACTCACACAGCTGTTGTGGAATCCCATGGCTATGAATGGAGCTTTCTGACGATGCTAGGAGACATGTAAACTCCCTGATACACATCCTAAGTATCAAAGCAAGTGTATAATGTAGTATGGTGGACTGAATGGCTGAAAAGAAAGGATTGTGTTTCTGTTACCAGGACTGAATGATTTGGAGAAAAGTTTTGATTGCAATGTTTTTCTGACCTATATTCCCATTTAATAGTGCTTATTTTCTATAAATTAGACTCCAGACGTGTTTTGGTGTCTTAATGATAGCTGACAGATGGACTCCTTTATAGTCTTTAGTTATTGACTTGATAATGGCATGAGTAATGAATTCACTACAGTAATCACAAAAACTACAAAAATTGCATTTGCAACAATAATTTTAAAAAAAAATTGATCGGACTTGTTATCGGTACGTACTTGATACTAAAAAACCTAGCTCAGAAAACTTTCCCATTCTAGGCATCCAGTCAGTTGTTGAACTTTGGGCTTGTACAGCCACTGCGGCCTGAACAGACGTATTTTCTGCTCTGCTGGAAATGTTACTTTTTAACTTTTTGAAATATCCAAACCTCTGCAGAAGTTTAGCCTGAACTCCATCTGCTCCTTTTGCATAAATATTAATCAGTAAGACACATGCACCAGGCTCGTGCACAGATAGACCCCAGGTGGTGCTCGAGCATCTGCCCTTTTGGCCTCTGACTAGATAAGTGCCATTTTTGCAAGACATTTACGACGTTTACGACCTACTGCTGTAAATCCTCAAAGAAGACGAGACCCTGTCCCTCCCTCTTCCCTTGTCACTGCCGACATAGTTAACACACACAAATCGAGCACGCTGCGGATCCACGTCTCCGTGACCTGCCTTCATTGGTGACAGCCAGTTATTAATGGTGTTAGCCACGGCCCTAAGCCTCGGCATTGTTTATCACTGTTGTGGAATGAAGCCACTGTTAAACCATCTCAATACAGCCAGCATCTCTTAGGCAATAGCCTACCATTAACCTTAACACCAAACAATAGTCTGGTGTAAAATAGCATCGTCAACGTGTTATCCAGAGTGGATCCTTAAATTCAGTCAGATGCCACCAGCACCAGGCTCTTGCAGAATTGCACAGACTTCTTTGGCTTTGCACACATCTAACTGGTTGGCTATAACTTAAGCTACACAGTGGAAAACATCATCAGTCGTTACTCTGTATCTTCATCCAGAAACACCAGGGAGCATCTGCCTGCGTCCTGTCCTCTGTAACAGCTAAAAGTAGCTCCTGGCCACACGTTTGTGCAGTATCAAGATACCCAGATGGATATGGATAAGACGGATAATATAATGTCATGGATGTTGCGGTGCATTAAAAAGGTTTGACGTGCTACAGCAAACTTAGCTACTTAGCTGAGCTTTGAAGAATGTACTAGAAGCACAAAAAGAATATATAAAAAACAAGTCATTAATGTGGGGCAGGCTATACTCTCCGCTGCTGAAATTCTTCTGAGAAGCTTCCAGTGTGAGGTGATGCTGGGACTAAACTGCAGTACGCACGCAGCCTGGTTGACTCCTGGCTGATACATTGTAGCCTACGTCTGTCCCTCAGAATTCCCATAATGCTTGAGGGTGAAGAAAGTTTGGTATGCCATATGTTTAAATATAAATGTTACTTTATGATATATGTTTATTAAAACGTGTCTCCTTAGGATGTAGTGTTTTTGGTGGTAAGTGTCATTCTTGTGGTGGAGTGAAACCAGGAGTGAAGGGACGGTTTCGTTTGATAAGAGCTGCTGAATTTTACCAGAACAGGGAAAGTGCATGCAGCGTTGTCGTTCGGCCGTGTCTACAAGCAACTGAGCTAAACTCCATACCCACCAAGCGGGTCCTTACCCAGCAAGGGCCCTGCGTCGGCCACACTCATACACCGACGCTACCTCTGCGTTATGCAGCAGAGTTTCTTCACTCATCGCTGTGACAACTGATCAGAGTTTTAAAAAAGAGCTGTCCATGTTTTTAAATTCTGTTTTCAATGTTTTAAAAAACATTGACATTATTTGAAGGCTTGTGCAGAGTGTTTGGATACCACTTCACTTCTATAGTCCCACACACACACACACACACACACACACACACACACACACACACACACACACTGTATAAATATGTATGAAATAAATTGTTAATAAACTGTGTTACATTTTTCACTGTGCTCTTAAATGTCTTTGTGTGCTCCTAATGTTTTTAATTTAGGAGCACGTGTTCTCGTTGGGAAAAAGGTTAGCTTAGAGCCCCTGGCTAGACAGTGGCACACATGTTACAACAACTTCTATCACAAACAGCTCAGTTCTTCCATTGTTTTTTTTTATTTTTTACATACCGTATGAAGATGTCAGCTAGTCGTTTGGATCGTCAGCTGAGTGTAGTGCAATGCATAGAAAGGACAGGCTGAAGAATTTGTAGTACAGAAAATGTTCTTTAAAGTAGTTCAAATTATATTGTTTTATATACTGATTTAGTGATGGGAGGTGGGAACACCCAGGAAACTAAGTACTGCAGTATTGCAGCTCAAAAATGCATTTTATGTACCGCTATATCTGGAATAGTTGAATTGTTACCCCCACAAATCAGTATAATATTTGCCACATTATGTATAGTCTGTCACTATGAATAGCGTCAACATTGGGGTAGGAGTAGAGAAATTGTGGGTGGGGGGAGTGCCTCTATTTTTGCATTAGCACCTGCCTCCCAAAAATGCACGTCCCTGACATGCACCAATGTAGTACATGTATACTGGTTCATCTTTATATAGATGAGATGATGTGTGTTTTGTTTGAACTTAGAACTACTTAAAACACCACAATGCACTCTGAAATGTGTGCATGTGTTCTCTGCATTGTTGTGTGTAATAGTGTGTGAAGTCCAAGGTTTCTGTTGACATTACAGCATTACATTGTTACAGCTTCACCCACTGCACAGTCGCCTTTGAAATGGCCAAGCAGCGCCACATCTAGCCTAACCATAAGACAGGAAACTCTGTCTGTATGTCTGATGTCTGTCCTTCAATTTTCTTGACAACCGTTCCTCCCAGGGACTTCACACTTGGCGGGTGTATGCTGAGGGCTGAAAGGAGTGCAATGTTGAACTTACAGCTTATAAAGTAACTAAGTAACAAACTTTATATTTTGACCTGTAAATTTGTAAACTTGTGGGGTAACAAATCACAGTTCAGCACGCAGTTGAGCTGAGGCTGCAGAGTGGTGACTGCAGACAGAAAGAGAGGCAAAATTAATTGAACTCTAACCCCTTTTTTTTCTGCTCCGTGAGGAGTGAGTTTTGTGATCCTATTTTGAAACATAAATTTTAGAAACAATATTCAATTTTTTCTCCTTGTTTCTGTAGGTCCAGACGAACCTATCATGCCCATTTGTGTCTAGATCGATTTTCATTTTGAATCTGGTCCAAATCATTTTTTTTGCCCCGCTGTTCTTCCCTCCAGATTTGATACAGAGCAACGGTAATATCTCCTGAACACTTTGTGCTTTTGCAACCTGTTAGGGTTAACCTTCTCCGGCTCTGCAGGTCAATGATATTGAGAAACCTGCAAGCAGCTATATCAGAGGCCAAACCATCGGCCCGTTCTGAACAGGCTCCTGCACAGGCAGTGCACTAGTAGACATTAATGTCTTCTCTTCGACTTTTTCTCTTTAGTATTTGTATTACATTGCAATGTGTTTGTGTTACAAACGTAAATAATAATACATATGGCTTTACAAAAACCCTTAGTTATTAAAGTGTTGAAGCACAGAAGCATTCAGCACAAAGGTCAGTAAATATAAGTGTGCATGCAGTTCACCTAAGTGTAATTTGTTTTGGCTGCATATGCTGGCCTCTGAGAGTTTTGTGCAGCCTTGACAAAGGGCAGCTAGACCAGAGATGTAACATGAGATTGTTCCCTGAGAATTTAGGGCAAGGTTCTTTCTCCACTCATGTGTCATTCTCGCTCTGTGTGTGTGTTGAACTTGCCTGGTTGCTTCCAAGTGTGCATTCATACAGATAGGGGCCAAATGAAAGCAGAAAGTTGAATCAAAGAGAGGAGAAACATGTTTGTGTTTGTGTTTGTGTTTCTTTCTGTCTGCTGTCCTCAGGTCTCTCCAGATCTCAATGAGACGACCGTATTAAATAAAGCTGTATATGTGTTAAATATGTGTTTAAAATATGTATTAAATAAATGAGGAAATACCTGGCGGGGGAATGGTGTTCATCCCTCCAACAGAGTTCCACAGCCCTGAAGCTGTTCTGGAGGCTCTTGATGGCCTGACTCCATACTGAGACACTTCATGCCGCTTTCCCCTGTCATTTGTCATTGTTTATGTGTGTGTAAGTTTACTGGTTTGTGTGTATATGTCTCTGTGATGGGATTTGTCAGCTGATGTGTAGGTTTGAGAGCATACTGTTGTATAAAAGTATAGGTATGTGTTTGTGAAATCTTGCTTTCTGTGTGTGCGGATGTGTGTGTGTGTGTCCCAGAGTGGCAGATGAAGGCAGGGAGGGGTGTTCTAATGCTGGCTCCATTGATTGGTTCCATACAGACTGAAACTTGACCTTCACAGCAGATGTCTGTAAGGCTGCCAAAGGCATGCACGCACACACAGACACACACAAGACAGAGAACACAACTCGACCCTTATTATGCTGGTCTTTCTTACAGTGTGTCTGTTTCTAAGTGTCTTTCAGTCTATATATGTTTTCACCCTGACTTCATCTGTGTTTGTATGTCTCCCATTGTGTTCACAACAGGCTCTCCTTATGCTGGCCGTATACGAAATGAACACTTGGCCGACTTTGGGTCCGATTCCCCTCCCCACAGTCTCGGGGGCGTTCTCGATCCGAGGCTGGTCGTTAATAATTATCAAATGATCCTGTAGTGTGAGGGGTTTACAGACTTAATCTTATGTCATTGACTGGATCGGAGGCTCCTCGATTTTGAATCAAAATCGAGGAGCCTCCGATCAGAAACCAGCAGCAGCCAATGAGAGCGAGCTGAGTGGGAAGCGTCACCAACGTGTTGTGTATTTGTCCGCACTGTAAAATGTATAAGCCATATTGATTCCCTCTTCTCAGCCTCGAGTTCATCCACAGTTTTACTTTCTCTTTTTGTTTTCTGTGCACACACAAGTGCAACCAGCCAACAATGTTTGCTTTTTGTTTATGTCTGAAGTCACGTTTGATCTCGCGAGTTTCTGTGAGATCCCAAGTCCCTGGAACCACCTCTCTAAAATCATTTAGTATAAACGCCAAATGTGTGAATCGTTTAGCTTATGCATTCTGAAGATTTAAAATAATAAAAATCGGTTAATTCTGTAGGTATGTCTGTGGTATCACATGTTTTCAAAATCAGTTAAGATTTGAAAATCCTCTAGTGTGCACCAGCCATAATCTTCTACATGATCAGTGAGGATTATTTTACATTTCAAAGTTGACAAGCTTCCACCCAACACAGTGATCACTTGTGATCATCGAGAAGAGGAAGGTAAAGCATGATGGGAAGTGTGTTCTCTCCTTCAATGACAGCTGGAGGGGCCTGAGGGCTCTCTGAAAGTCTCTGCAGCCTTTGTTTGATAAAACCAGCAGCAACAGACCCACACACAAAGCATTAACGGAGAGTTTTCCAGCTCCCAACACTGCTGCTGGCTGTTGCAGAGTGCAGTTAGAAGTGCATTAAGTCCAGTGGAGCACAATGTGTCACCTTTCTGTAGTATTTCACAGCTCTCAGACAGCTTTAGCGTGATGAAGAGAGGCATACTTGTTCTTTGTGTTTCAAAATGAGAAAAACTATTAAGCGTAACTATTGTAAATTCTTTAGATTTGTTGTACATGGAATAGTTGTTTGAAAGTAGACAGAATTGAATCCTCCTGTATATTTATAATATTGGCACTACAACTGTTGTCCTAATTTTATTGCTTTCCCTTGCACTGTCATTACTTCTGTTGCTGCAACTACCTTTCTCATTACTAATGCTTGCAGTCTTGTTGCCATTGCTATTGCTTCAAATCAGCGACACAGCCAGGATTCAAGAGGCAAAAGTCCTCTTAGCTAACACTAGCCACCAAAAAAGTCTGTAAACTCCCCCACCCACATTTTCTACATTTATTGAACTGCTATATTATTTGAAATACCTTATTTTTATGTTTTTTGCTGACAGCAGTCAAATGTAAGACCTTTCACTCTAACTCTTTGAATAATTGTAGATTGTAAACTCCTGAGGTCATTGAAAACCCCATGAAACTGAGAACATGGCTCGTTTTCTTCAGTTGTAGCTAAAGCCCTCTTTCCAGTAGAAATATAACCCCAGAATTCTTACTTACAGCCATTATGGTATGAACAGTTACTTGTACCATTACTGCTGTACTACTAATGCTGCTATAAAGTCACTACAGCCACTACCACAACCACCACTACTGTTACTGCTGTTGTTTGACTCCTGCTGTCATCATAAAGGCAGACTGGGATGGTGACTCAGTTGAAAACAGGAGGATGACACAGACACAGTATCTGTGCCCATATGCTGCTACCACCACAGTGACCGAGCCTCTCAACCTGTACAGGTCTTGAGTAGTTTTTCTGCATGGCTTATTATATATAAGTTCAGAGGCTCAGAATGGCCCCTGATTGGCCACACCAGGAAGAACAGAGTCACGTTTCACATTAGTACTGTCAAGGATTCTAGTGAATGAGCACACACAAGCAGACATACACTCCTTCACACTGATCAGTCATAGTAAAGCTGCTAGTGAACACTGCCTGCATGCTGTTTGGCACACTCTTTCCATCAACATGAAATCTTATCTTCTACTTTCTTATCAGCTGTTATAGTTAGGGCTGGGCCATAATTCAATATTGTCATTTATTAACTTACAGTGGAATGGAAGTGCGATGATAAAATAATATCCTATTGTTTTGCTGTTTTACAGTTCTAATCATTTCAAGCTAATTGTGCGTAAAATGTAATATTGTGAGTTGAGTGATTGTTAGTGTAGCTGCACAGTTCATCGATTCTGATGGGGGTCAAACAAACAATCAAACAGTAATTGATGCTGCAGGTGGAGTTTGGTATTATGGCAAAAATTATAATCAAGATTGTTTTGGTAAGTATTGAGTAGAATTGGGCCTAGGGCTGAACGATTAATTGCATTTGCGATATTATCGTGATATGATAAAACGAGATTTTCTAATCGCAAAGGCTGCGACCACATATTAGCTCAAATTATCTTTCAGATATTATTAAAATTAGAAATTTCTTCTCGACCATTGCTCATAATAATAATTCAAGCATTTGATGCATCACCTAATTTCATAAGAACACAGGCCTGGCCTACAAGAAGGAACAGTGGATGTTTAATCTATATAATTTTGTGTTGTAGTTTTGTGATAGACGATGTCGCTTTGTTTTCTCCAAGTAATGTCCAGTTTTGTCCGGTTTTTATATAACTATGAAGTCGTAGTCCGACAGAGCTAACGACGCTAACAACAACACTGGAACCGGATGTGCATGGAAGCTAGCTGCAGAGAAGCTCCAGTGAAGATAAATCAATGTTGAAATCCCAAAAACTAAAGTAAAAAGCTAATTTAATAAAAGCAGTTAACTCCTCCCGCGAGTAAACAGCGTAGTTGTCAGAGCAGAATCTGACCGACCTTTAATTTGTCCAAAGGTTGCAGCGCTGCTCCCTGCTCCTCTCCCCCAAGTTTAGCAGCTCTCAGCCGGCCAGCAGATTTTCAATCTCCCGCTCTGCCCGGCCCTCTCCACACATCGCTCTGAAGCCTCGGTGACGTATGGACAATCTCAACACTATCACTATCGCGACTCAGCGTCATGCGACTTTCTCGCTTGAGTTGAAAATATTCAACTCACACGAATTCCTTAACGTTGTATTCGCATCAACGGCCCCGCCCCCTTCGCACCGCCCGACAGGAAATCATGGCTCTACATGTCTTTGCATTGACTTTGTATGTAAACTCACTGCCCTAAATGCTCGCTTCGCTTTTGGTCTGAAAGCACCATAAGGAACAAGGCAACTAGCTGAATATTGCAATGACAGCCCTTGGACATGTCGCTGTGAAGGAGTTTCCCCTGCGGTGATTGAGGGAGGCGCGACATGCAGTAGATGTGCCATTTTTATTTGCAAATTACTTTAATCCTTATATTTACTTTTATCCTTATATTAGTGCTACACAAATAAACTCTATTGCCATAAACGATCTGTTTAGTAGGGTGTTAGCGTGTCATGTCTGCCTTGATAGGAAAATGGGGTGTGTAAATAGGCTTATGAGCGTGTCATTAAAGCTAAGCCAGGCATATATTTGTTGAAATACATCCTGACAGCAAATGAAATTAATAGTTGTAAAAATCACGGTGAAACATTTACTGGCCAGGTAACACGGAAAAGTCAATATATTTTCTCTATTCCACTCTGCTCGTCTTCCTCCTAGCACAGTATTGCATTATTGCGGTTAAGGCGACAGCCCTACATCCACGATTCAGGACTGTGATGTAGCTTTTTTTTATGTGACGAAAAAGAAACAGCTCAACAGCTGAAGTGGCGACCTGTCAACAGTATCAGTGAGGTTGTCAGATAGTGTTTGCTCTAATAATGCCATGTCACATGACTTAGTGCTAGTGTATCAGTGTTACCAGAGCTGGACGACTGTGTAGCTTTCTTAAATCATCATAAAATGAATATACATATAATCAATAAATGTAAAGTGACAGATTTGTTTTAATGAATTAATTAAATGCATTTATTTAGTAATAATCCATTGTCTTCCTGTTACAATGACTACATGCTCTTCTGTGTTAGACTAACAGGTTGTTTTTATATGCCTATTCTGGTGTGCCTGCATGCATGTGTGCACACATGAGAACGTGGGTAAGCGAATAAAATGCAGAGAGCGTGTGCTCCATTTTGCAGGAGGCAGCCTCTGTGTGAGTGCACATGCTCTTTGGAGCCAGGAAACATGCAATTTGAAACGGTGGGACGGTGGAATTTCTAGCCCACATGCTCTAGCAGGAGACGAAGACACGTGAGCGGGTTGACCTCAAACCATCTCTGGGGGGGGGGGCGGTGGCACAGTGGTGAAATACAGACTCAGCCAGGAGAAATGAGAGGGCAGGGGAGAAGGAGAGGCTGTCAACAAATAGTGGAAGACACCTTTTAAAGGAGAGTGAGGTAGAGAAAGAAATGAAAGGAGACGGCTGACGAGGAGAGAGGAAAAACAAGAGGAGACAGAACCCAGAGAGAAAGAGAGAGAGAAAAGAGCCTGTTGGTGATAGAACATGTCCTGTAAATACATTTTTAACGCTCCCAGGAATCAGTTCACTGGTTCAGTTCCTTACAGCAAGGCATGAGTTGGAGGTTGTCTTCACACAGGGGACGCTGATACATACTGTATTCAGTCAGATCAGGCACTTTAAAGAGAGAGGGAGACAGAGAGGGAGGAACATGCTCAACAATCCTACTGTGTTTGTCTCTTGGCGTTTACACATCAACATGTGAGGAGTGTGTCTACACGCGGTTTGAGTGTTATTTCACATAGTGCTGCTTTGTTGTGCAGTGTTGGGATTCAACTCAAGAGATATGTGTAGATTAGGGCTGCAACAAACTTCATCATTATCGATTAATCTGTCGATCACTTTCTCGAATAATTGATTAGTTGCCTGGTCCATACAATGGTGAAAAATGTTGTCAGTGTTTCCTGAAGCCCAAGATGAAGTCCTCAAATGTCTTGTTTAGTCCACAACCCATAGATGTTGAGTACTGTCATATAATTGATTAATCAGTTATCAGAATAGTTGGCGATGAATTTAATAGTTGACAGCTAATCGAATAAATGAGTAATCCTTGGGATTATAGATGGATGGATAGATAGAGATATAGACATATATATACTGTATATGTATGTGTGTATGTGTTTTTTTTTTACAGTGCGAAGAAATATTTGTAATTTTCTTTCTTATTACTGTTTTTATTTTACACTATTTAAAATAAAATATGGGTCTGCTATTGGGAACGTAAATAATACATAAGATTAAAAATAATCCAAACATGAAAACCAGTTTCAATATCATATCATTTCCATTGCGCACCCTGTAATTTTAGTTTGTACTTGACTGCATAATTAGAAGATCCTCTGTTTTTCACCATTTTACCATTTGCTGTGAACTCTTTACTGAACACTATGGTGAACAGTGCCTTATAGAGCAAGAAACAACAATGGTTGAGGGGAAAGGAAACCTAAATTTTTGATCAACAGTCCAGCTCCTTTTGAAAATTTAGTTTACTTTTCATTCTAATTATTTTGATAGACTCATGAAGAAAATAAATACCAACATAAGAAATGTATTGAGTCCTGTGTTAATGTCAGAGGAAAGGTTGAGTCTCACTGACACAGATGAGTACAGTAGTTCGCTGCAAATGCAGAGACAAGCTTTTTCCCTGACACAGCAGAATATGTGTCGTGCTGGATCCATGTCACACACACACACCCACACTGACAGTGTTGATGTTTGCGTCAAATAGTTTTGGGTTGAGTCACAGCTCCTCTGTTTCTCCCGCTCTCACTATGGGATTTTGTTGTTAACCGGCTGTCTGTTTAAAGCTGCAGTCAGTCAGTCCTCACACTCTTTATCTTCAGCTACATGCACATAGAAAAGGAACATGCGGCTTTTTTCTTAACTGTTGCTTTTAATAACAGGAAAACTGGAATTTCAACAGTTTGCTGTGTCCCTTCTGGAAATGTGGATCTTCCTTTCCATGGTTATGGCTTCACAGACCCAGCA
This sequence comes from Micropterus dolomieu, assembly GCF_021292245.1. Classification (NCBI taxonomy): domain Eukaryota; kingdom Metazoa; phylum Chordata; class Actinopteri; order Centrarchiformes; family Centrarchidae; genus Micropterus; species Micropterus dolomieu. Next base: position 1,957,720 of record NC_060163.1, on the reverse strand, counting down.
GTAAGCAGACCTTGTAATAGCAAGGCCATTCTTATATTTTTGGGTGCCAGAATAGCACTGAGTTTTGAGTCTTATGTGTCGTGTAATTAAGCTGAAACTAAATTTAAACCAGGCTGTGATTAGATTTAACAAGCCAACAAACACAGACCAAAGTGCAGCTCCTGCATGTCACATACACGCTGTATTCTTAGACATATTTATGAGTGTGTGTGTTGGTTACTGCAGTTGTACTTGCTGTGAATGTTAGAAAGCACTCTGATTAACTGCAAAATTTAGTGGCCACACTAAAGCGTCTGAGCCCATATTTTGGAGCAAGTGTTGCTTAAGGACTTGTTTGTTTTTGGACTTGGAGACACACTTGCATACACACACATTCACAGTGACCTTGCCAGAGCAGGGCTGACAAGTGGTTGTAATGATGCAGAATTATGGAAAGCTATTTTCCATGATGTCAGTCAATGGCCCTGACATGAACCCAGAAAAATCCAGCTCTGTCTCCAGTTGTTCTGTCTGCCTGTTGTTATCAACATGGTCTGTGATAACTTCACATTCTAATTAAGAGTCTGAGGGGAAGTATCCATAAGGCAAAGTCATATTATAGAAGAGCCTGGAATAGAAAAGAATGAGTAAAGATGACAAAAATAGAGAGGGAAGGAGTGAAGACAGCAGTGTAGGTGGAGCAAGAAGAGAAGTGTGCCAGCAATGTGTATGTGAATAGCAAGTCAGACACATGGAGCTAGAGGTCAGCCAGGCTGCTGTGTCCTGTCTGCATACAGAGGCCTGCACACCGCTCCAGCTCTCCTTTCTTTCAGAGCTTAGGTTATCTTCAGTCAAGCTCCTGTCGTGCAGTTTGCTGCTGATCATCTTATCATAATCAAGAACAGGCCTTAACAGATATTACTGTGAGCATCAGCAGGGGTGGAAACCAGTAATGAAACAAAACATCAGTTAATCGATTAGACATTTGCTTGAAAAATCAATCATCCTTATATTTGACAATCAATTACTCATTTTTTAAGCAAAATTGTAAACACTACCTCGGTCATCTCATTTGGACTGAATGAAATGACTGGCTCTGCTTATTACAGTCCTGTGACAGCAACAGATATTTTTCATGTTTTTTGTCAGAGAGCTTGATTTATTGATTGCTCGGGATGTAAAGAGAATTTCAACAAATAGAACAAAATGCTTCTGGAATAAATCAGAATCAGAAATACTTTATTGATCTCTGAGGGGAAATTCTTTGTATTGACTAAGAAACTTTTGACTCCAGCTTTAATGGCTTATATACAGTGTGTAGAGTGAACAATTAATCGATTGATAGACAATATAATAGAAAATGAAAGTAGTCAGTAGTTGCAGCGCTGGTATAAACCTGATGTCACTAGGTAAATAACATGAATAAATAAGGTTTCAGATTGGACAAGTATGTCTTCTGTTTGCATCTCTGTCTAGCACAGAGGTTCTCAAATTGGGGGACATAGAACTACTCAAAGGGAGAAGGGTTTTAGTTCTGTCTTTGTTACTGACAGACTCTTCAGTATTGTGTTTACTGCCATGAAACTAGTGTGGAAGGAAAGCACTGATTTCAGACTACAGACACTGTAGAACTGCTTAATCTGCCTCCTGTGGATGTGTGTGTGGTGCTAATGCCTGGTTAAACCACTGTGCAGTTTAGCTCTGCTATTACACAGATGGGAGCTAGCAAGCTGCAGCACTGTGTGTGTGTGTGTGTGTGTTTGTGTGTGATCTCTTGAGTGTGGCTCTGTAGTTGCTTAAAGAGGAGATATGACACATTGCAGATATCATTAAAGAATGGACATCTATGGTGTATCTAACTAATTGTGGAGTAGTTGACTGATTATTGATGTAAATTATGATAATCATAATATCAAAATTATTAAAATAAATAATTGATCCAACAAAAGGACCAAATAAGTGCTGAATACAGCTTTAAAGTCTGACGTGTCGCTGCTTTTATGCATCTCGTATAATTGTAAATTGAGTAACTTTCCTTTGAATATTTTATTTTTAAGTACTTGTTAACAATTACATTAAAAATGCTTTCAGTGTACATAAACATTCAGGAAAGCTCAGCAAAAACGGACACAAACTACAGAATACAGTGCACACATTTATAAAGAAAACAAGTGAAGCTACTGCTACTGCTGATACTTCTGCATGTGCTTTACAATAAATGCAGTTTAATTGTGAAGATGGTGAAACCGCCGGTGTTGACAGTGACATGTGGTTAGATAACAGCGTTTACCTGCTGCTGAATTATGAGTGCCTCTGCTAAGATTTCACAATCATTAATATCAATGGGCTACTAATTATTTTCACTGACACACTGTGCGAGCAAAGTAACACTCAATGCTTGGCTAGCTCCCTCTCCTCATTCTTCAAAGGACGTCTACTGGAAGGTGCTGTAAAAGAGCAATGTAGCTCCTTTAAGGAATAGGACCATGCATAATGCCTGTGCATAGCGAGTGTGTGGTTGAGTGAGTGTGAGAGCTCGAGCGGTGAAAGGGAGCGGAGCAGAGTAAGCTGTCAGTCTGGCAGTAATTGTACGCTGTAGGTCAATGTGTCTGTTAATAAAAGTCTGTCTGTTGTTTCCCAGCTGCTGGAAAAGTGAAGGCGGTTAGCGCCAGATAACATCTGCCCTGGGTTCAGACTCCAGTCTGGAAGCTGTGTATTTTTTGGCTGCTTTGTAACGTTAGCTACATTTATAGGAAGTAATGTTAATTGGCCTGTAAGAAAGGACGGTGGTGGCCATGGACAGGCTTAGGTTAGTAAAGCAAATGCCAACTAGTCCTGTGTTTAAGCTAACAAGGAGACGTTTCTTTTGAATTTTAATACACAAATAAAATGCTATATTAATATTATATATAAAATGCTGTAATTCTATGGAAGGGATGAGGCCCGAAACGGCTTGGTGCTGTGAGTGAGTCTAAAATCACTGTGGAGAGCATCATAACTAACTAAATGACTTTTCCCAGATATAGTGGTTGTAGTTCCTCCCAAGTGGACTTCTTTAGCAAGTCTTTAGGCTTGTTGGGCATTTATTATCTGTTCTAGCCTTTCCAACTTTTTGTAAATAGATATTGTAATGAATGTGGGATTTGATATTATGTGAAATAAATTTTTTTTTTTAACTTTTACTGTTAATGTATATTTCTAAAACTAGTTTTAATGCATTTTCTGCACTTCATTTTGGGCAGTTGTTTGAAAAACTGTATTTTAAAAAAAGGCTCATAAAGGAGATTTGTTTGGAGCAGGGGTTTTCAAAGTCTGAGACTGCAGGCCTCTCCTCAGACAAAGCTTGGGAAACTGTGCCCCCCTGCCACATCTTTAGTTTACTTGCTAAGTTTTGCTCAATTCCTTTATGCCTATGGGATCATGATTATATCATTTGATCCCATAGACACTCAACATTTGAGCCAAAATAGCCTTATATTGCTGTTTGACATAACTTTTGACTGCACCAAATAGTTTTAAAAAGGTCTGTCATAAGGCATTTTTTAGTTTCTGACTCTGAAACTACTATATTTCTGCACTCTCAAACATGTAGGCTATTCTATGTGATCTCCTTTTGATAACTAATGCAATAAGTGATGTAATACTGTTTCACTTCCATTCACTGAGCCTCCCCTGAAACTGTTTGGAGTGATTTAAACGATGCATTTTGAACAAACCCTAAAAAGTATGTTAGTGTATGAACGTCTTTAGTTGAGAAGTGAGACACAGAAGACAGATCAACCACAAAAAGAGGTTTACAGATTTTACATTTGGGACAAAAATCACAGATCAGAGTTTGGCTTCAGAATCAGCACCTGGTTTGCATGTATGTAATGTGTGCAACATAGTGTGTGACTCGTACTGTTGAAGAGTAGAAGCTGATCGTAGGAATGAAATCCTGAGTGAACTGATTGCAGACTGAACCTGTGAACTCAGTCTCTTCACTCTCTCCACGCTCTGATGGCCAGGGAAGGGGAAACGTTTCATAACGTTCATTGTTTTAGGACCCCGATTTCCCCTTCACTCTCACACACACACACACACACACTGTGGCTAGTTGGATAACTGTTGTTGAATGGACAGTTACAAAGGATTGTGGTTATTGTTTGTGTGTGTAAGCACAGTTGCTTTCCCTACGTGCAACATTAGCAACACACATCCCCGAAACTGTCGGGTAATGCTGCTTTAATACGATTCTGTGCTTAGTGAATTGCTTGGTAAAATGATGCACAGCTTATATTCAAGTCCTATAGTTTTTATTTCTTTTGTATGATTAGTGGTAGCTGGGAAAATCCATTATACCTGTGACTTCTACCTCACACCAGGTTGATGGCTGTGTATTTCTTTCCTAAGCATGTTGGTTTGTTGTTTGTTTGTGTGTTAATGATTTCTCTAATCCAGTGGTCTGACCTGATGTACTGTATGGAAAGTGACATTCCAGGACAATAAATCTTTGGCTGTTTTCCAATAAATAAAGATTCTAAGTGATGGATTAGACTGAGTTTTAGAGGCTGTCTTAATGTAAAAGGACTGTGAGCTGTTACCATTCTAAAGACAGACTGGCTGATTCACATGTTGGTGTTGCAGTATCTGCAGACAGTCACTCACTTTGTTACTGGAATGTATTCAATAACAACATGGAGAGGATTTATAGAGAACACTCTGGAGGATCACATCTAACAGATCAGTGTAGAATTCCTAAATAAACGTCACTGCACATGAAATGGAATTCCACCCTAAGACAGAATGTACTTTGTGCGGTTCCAATGATGATTTTGAATCATTGGTATTGAATAGTAAATTCAATGTTATCCAACACAGGCAAGCTAAAAATATAAGAATCCTGACTTCACTAGGTGTTTGTGAACCCACAGCTGTAGTGAGTGATGGCAGCCACTGTGACCAGGACATCTGACCACGAAAACAGGGTACTGCTGCTGGGCTGCTTCTGTCTGTATGTCACAAGTAAGCAGGCTGAAGGACCAGAACCATGTTTTGCATGTCTTGTATGCCCTATTACCAAAAATCACAACACTTTACATCACCACTGACCATGTAGCATCTTGTGTTGTTTCAGATTTTTGGATTTACCTTCTATGTAGCTCTTGGTTGTGGCAATTCAAACGTGCTTGAGTTGTGTAATTCATTATAATGAACATTAAAGGCTGCATTCATTCACATTCACAAAATGTAAATATGGCCAAACTGCTTTTGGTTACATTGTTACTAAGTTTAGTGCTTCAAAAAAAGGTTTAAAACTGTGTTTGGTTGCAGCAGGTGAGGAAAGATTTTTTTTCTGTGCATTAATAATAATTTAATCAGAGTCCCGTCCCACTGAGTTTTGTACATGTTATTTAGGATTTAGCAGCTGATCAGTGGTACTAGATTTACTGCAAGGATCTTCTGCCGTCTTTCACAATGAAGCGTTTGCATTCACTTGCGTGCAGTCAGAGACAGAAAGCTTGCTGAAATATGTCAAGAGTATTTGACAATAGGAAATGCCGGATCAAGTACGGTTTCTGTCCTGTCACTGTGTAAATACAGTGAGTCTAAGCTCTGAATAAAGGTTTTGCTGATCAGATGCTAGTTGCTCCAATAAATGGATGCCTCCATTTGTAGGAGAATGAGCTAAACGCCTTGTGTGTAGGAAAGACTGGGTGAGTTAGTGTACCCGGGGTAGGGCTGGAAACAGAACTTTGCTATATTTATGGCCCTGCTTTGATATTAAGAAGTGGCGACAGTGCTAAACTTAGGAGCACCTAGGAGCAACAGTGCCACCCCGGTTTTTGTTTGTACATCAGTCCAGACCACTGGGTTTTTTAATTTTGTTGGGCTGGGTGAAACAGACTTGGGAGCAAATAAAAAATAAATATAAAAACCTAATTCAAAACGGTGAGTAGGCTTACTGTCATATCTTAAAGTACAAGTACAAGGCTTTAATGCCTCAGTCAGTCTCTGTTGGATGTTATCGGTGTACAAAAGCATCTCTGTATCACACACAGTATTAAAGTAGCCTATAAAACAGTACGAATGGTGATGTCATTTTCCATGAGAACTGATTGCTCAGTGGGTGGTGCTTTTATAGCGCTGATCCCTTATCTCAAACATCCTGCTCCGGAGCAGGTTAGCCATTCAACATAAGTTACAATGGCTACTGAAAACCCAGGGTTAAAGCTGAAGTTACCTCGCTAACCTCACACCCTGCTTCGTAGTACAGGCCTCTAGAAGGAGCAAGAATTGGTGTGTATTAGTGTGTGTGTGTGCATGGACCATAGATGGACCTTTATACTCGCTACACAAGCTGCAGAGGGCCCCATCTCCACCTCTTGTCAAAACGTGTGTTTACAACTTAAATGAGAGAATGCGCAGAACCATTTTTTCAGGTCACCAAATAGGGAAAAAAACACCATTATAGGAAATTGCAGGAACAACAATCGGTTAAACCTGTGTTCTCACATCTCAAAGTTTGATGTCAGCAAATACATTTTCAAATTATGACCTTGTTTGTTCTGTTGTCTCCTTCTGAACAAGGACTACGGCAACAGCTGGACGTAGTAGAAAAGTCCTGTCAAAACTGGGCCCTCGCTGGAAACATGAAGATAACGAATATCAGGATTTTTCATAAACGCCCCAGATGCCAGGAGACAAATACCAGTTTACCGGAAGTAATCATATCACTGAACACAGAATGAGTGACAGCTACTCTGGTGTAACCATAACAGCATCAGGGAGTTTCAACATGCAATGAATGCACTAAATGAAAAAGCTTAAAGAGCTCTAAATGCAATTAAGAGAACATTTTATAATTAAAATTTGGCTTTAAATATTTGATGATGTCATCCAGCCCATTGCGCTGTACGCTAGTGAAGTATTGGCTCCTCTCAGCCATCGTTGGCACAAACACCCAACAGAATCTTTGCCTGCAGAATCCTGGAGATACATTTTACACAGAACGACACCAACAAATGCATGAAGAGCAGAATGAGGCAGATTCATTCTGATAATTAACATCCAACAGAGAGCAGCTTAAATCAGGCCCCCGAGACACCCTCCACTCCAAACCTAAGAGTCCCCCCTGTCAGCTGGTGCTGAGACTGCCCCCCCTCAGACTCTCTGACCAGCTTCACAACAACACTGCTTTCCCATCAACAATCAGAGGAAAGCACATTATAACACAGCATAAAGAAACCTGAGAGACACTAGAGAGAAAAAACTAAAAGCCAAAGAATGTTATCTGGCCCTAAAAAGACAGGATGATGTGGCAGAATATCTCTACCGTCAGAGACAGAAAGCAGAGACAGATCCTAACCTAGTACAGGCTCAGTGACAGAGACTGTTAATCCAAAAAGGAAGAATCAAAAAACCATAGCAACCAAAAGAAAGCAAAATATGTGGTCAGTGATGGACAGGTGAGGCTGAGACAAAATGAAACTTGTGCTTTCCAGCAGAAACCTCTGGGGGCACCGGTCCAGGCAGTGTATGAGTGTGATGGCATGCCTCATAAGCGCAGATCATTTTAAAACAAGACAATGAATATCTGTCTCAAGGATTAGTTTACAACTCCGGATTAATGTAAGATGGAAAGCAATAAAATGACATTGGCTATTGATTAATAGGGCTGGGGGGAAAAATCGATACAGCATACTATCGTGATATTTGCCATGGCAATACTGTATCGATACACGGACGCCAAGTATCGATATTTTATTATATAAATTGCAGATGGGACTTTTAACTTTTTGGTACTAGAATAAAAAAATCTATTGCTTTTTTAGTCAACTTAACAGGACCATATAGAGGACTGATAAAGTGATATGAACAAACAGAGAAATGTATCTATTTAGATAAACAGATGTTGACTAAGTTTGAAGTTGGAAAAAGGTAATAAATTGCATTATATCTCAATATATTTAAAATCGTAATAAAATCGAATCGCAACATTAATATCATATCGGGGCCTCTGGTGATTCCCACCCTTATTGATTAAATATGGAATTTAAAATTAATTGACTGGATAAATTACTAAGATATATTATTATATAGATTATATTTTCTACATTTTATACTTTCTACAGTTTCTTATATAATGTTAATATTCCCTTAAGATTCTACAGAAAACATTTTCTTTAATATTGTTAATACCTTATTCTGAGGTCACTTATTCTGAGACGGAAAGATGGAGCAGACTGTTTTTAAAGGAGGAGGATTGTGGTGGGAGCACTGTGGTGTCAGCTGTGTCTGTGTGGCAATGGCAAATGGTTTACATGGCTCACGGGTCAGGTAGGAGGGCCCCTTTGCAGGATTTTGCTTAGGGCCCCAGTGAGCCGCATGTCGATATAATTTTATTCTGTGCTGCTCCTAAAATGTTCAGATGGGAGCATCAGGGCTTCTCGGGGAAAAGGTTAGTCTGGAGCCCTGGAAGTGTGTATGTGGTGTTAGTGTGTGACTGGAACTATGGCCGTGTTTCTCTTAGAACAATGTAAATTATTGATTAGAAAAAGACTGTGGGAGAGAATCACAGAGGAGGGGAATGCTGATGTGGTGTCGGCTTGCTGTGAGCTCAGTGTGTTTGAGACATTCAGCTCTGAATACTAGACCAGATGTTGTTCTGTAGATCCAAGCCATGATTACGCACCCTCATTGTTGGGCTTCTGTAAATAACATCACAGAGTACGGTCTAGGTTTTATGAAAAGCGCTGTGAGATAACTGTTGTTGTGATTTGGCGCTATATAAATAAAATTGAATTGAATTGTTCTACATGCCTGGCTCTCTAGCATTTACAAATAATGCTTCTGCTGATATGGTGGAGGGTTAGACCTCATACAGTCAAATTCACACCCCAGGTTTTTTGGTGCAGTTGTGCTCGTGGGGTAACGGCTTAAAGCAGCAGTCGGCAACAATTGAACACGGAAAGCGAAACCTTGTGCCCGTCTCTCTGTTGCTTATATCACTCCTCTAAGTCCCTTCCACCAAACCCACAAAAAGGAGCCAGATGCCCTGGGAAACATCGTTCTGCGTAGGGCTTGCTCTCCTAGGTGAGAGCCTCACCACACCCTTTCGCCACGACTCGTCTTCTCAAAGATGCCACCCCGACACTTCGCAGCCATGAACAGAGCGCTCCAGGCTTTAGAGACAGCTGTGACAGCGTCTAACAGCAAGATCAGAGTACACCACTGCACCCCCTCCCTCAAAAGATATTCCCCACTGTTTGTCATCATACCTCTTTGCCACTTGTCAATATGTGCCACGGTATCAAACATAATGAGCCTGAAGCGCCATATGGAGCCGAGACGTGATCACACACGTGTTTTGCACTAGACGCAGTTGTTCAAAGGAGGGTTCTTTCTCTACTGCTGGCTGTTTTTCAGACATTGTGTTTGTACTTCTGAAGCTGAGCTGAAGCTTTACATAACTTTTTACTGGCCCTGAGCCTTATTGTTGGACCCTGATCTAAAAGTGTGTCTGTGGTTGTCTCTGGCTGGAATTAAACTGCTTGGGGCCAGAAGGCCAGAAAACCACTCCTGATAGGAGGCTCACTCACAGGCCTGTCCTGCTGCAGTCAGAGTGGTACATGTGGAAAAGGACACAAGACAGGCATATAAAAATTATGAATGAACTGAAGGAAACTTCAAACATGGACTTACAGTTTTGAAATCCTTGCGTCTGGTGGACTGATACATACCATACAGCGGCAACATCCCTAGATTGACTGGTCGAAACCATAGCCCTCTATCTCTGCATTTCCTGTCTGAATACTCAATTGACCATCCTGAAAAAACATCCTCTTACAGTTTGGAAATCTTTAGTGCACACACCTTGCAGTATTCTGTGCATGATCAATTCAAGTCATCAAAACTGAAGCTCCACTTACTAGTTAGACTGGGAGGCTTCTTTATCAATGGAAAGAGTCGGCTAAGTTTATTCTTTATGGATGTCGTGTTGATATTCTATCACAAGATGTTGCTAATTTCTCTTGACAGTATTCTGACCTTTAAATGACTTAATTCTTAGGACTTATTAGTGATGTGCGGGTTGGGTTCGGGTAAGCTTACTAGAAAATATGACGGGCTCGGGCTGGTGGGTCAAAAAGTGACAAAGCAGCCATCTGTTTATTTATTAATAAGTTACAGAAACGTTGCGTGCAATAGTCCACCTTCCACCTTCTCTTCCTCTATGCTTAAAGGGGACCTATTATGCTGCATTTCCAGCCCTATATTGTAGTTCTATGACTCCTGTATGGTGGCTTTGCATGATTCAAAGTTCAAAAAAGTATTTTCTATCTTATACTGACTCTTCATGCTAGCCCTCATTTTAGCATCTGTCTGAAACAAGCTGTTTATGCTTCTGTTTCTTTGAGACCCCCCCACTCCAGAGCACACTGTCTTCTGATTAGCCATTGTCTAATGTGTTTACCAGGTTGCTGCAGGGATAGGTCTGCATGTTCCGTTGTGGGCGTGGCCAGCATTCTCTGCCTAGAGCAAATTACCATATTTGGAAACCCGGTTCGGAATGAAATCATACCGAGCCATTTGTAGACAAAACAGTTCAAAACAGTGTTCAGAAGAGGTGGATATCTGAGGTTTTGTCGCACAGGGATTTCTTTTTAATACTTTTACCTCATAATTTGAAACTTTGGTCATTTAATATGAACATCTGACATTATAGAAATGCTAGAAAATATGAAATAGCATAATAGGTCCCCTTTAATAGAGTGGTGCTGCGCATCCAGCACTTTCAGCTCAGCTGTTCAAAGCACATCAAAATAGTATAAATCCTGGAACTGTTTCTACACAGTGCAGCCAAACACTAGGCTAACCCTAGGTATGTGTGTGTAAGAGAAAGAGACATGAAGTGGATGTAGTCGTTTTGAAGCTGCGAGTTTGGCATTTTGGGTGCCTCAAACTTGTTTTTTTGAAACCAGAAGTGACCATGTTTAGATGAGCACAGAGCTAGCTTGGTTACTGAGATCCATTTGTTATTCATGTTAACTGTGACATTAATTGCGATGCTAATTTTGGGTAGCGAAAAACAGGCTTAAAACCAAATGTACTTACCAGAAAAAATGAACAGCCGACTCCTTAAAGTGCTTTCAGACCAAAAGAGAAGTGAGCATTGGGGGCGGTGTGTTTAAATACAAAGTCAATGCAAACACGCGGAGAGACTCGATTTCCTGTCGGGAGGTGCGGGAGGGGGCGCTGCCGGCTATGCGAAGGCCTTTGTGTGAGTTGAAAATTTTCAATTCGAGTGAGAAAGTCGCAGGACGCTGAGTCAGGATAGCCTATTAATGTTGAGATTGTCCAGACGTCACCGATGGCTTTAGAGCGCTGTGTGGAGAGGGCCAGGCAGAGCGGTGGATTGAAATGCCGCTGGCCCGCGGACGGCTGCTAAACTTGGGGAACAAGGCGAGGCAGAGTCGGGAGCAGTGCGGCAGCTTTTGGACAAATAAACACCTGTATTTGGACTGGATTATTCTCTGACACCTACACCGTTTACTAGCGGGAGGAGCTCGTAGTAAACTGCTGTTTATTAAATTAGCTTTTTACTTTATTTTTCAGGTTACAATGTTGATTTATCTTCACTCACGCTTTTCGGCAGCGAGCTTTCGTGCACATTCGGTCCCTCTGTTAGCGTCGGTGGGCACCAAGAGCTCTGTTGGACTACTACTTCATATTTATATAAAAACGGACAAAACTGGACATTACTTGGAGAAAAGATAGGGGGGAAGTTGAACTACCTAGTGAGTTCAGAAAATATGTGTCTGTAACTTTATTCCAGGTTTGGTTGTTTACTGTGAACAAGTTAGACCTGATCGATCCAAACTGCATTCAGAAAACAAACATTTTAGAAGTTGTGACCTGACAAAGCATGAATTCATTTTTAACAAATCTGCATCATGTTGTAGTTATTTCGGCATCAGTTTGATCCATTTATTGCTATTTAATCACAGCAAAATGCTTACTTACACAGCTGTAGTTATGGTGAGTTATGTTTATTCGAGTTATTGCGCTGTGTGTGAACACTTGGCAGCTGTCCAGTGACAAAACCCCTGCAAGGAAAGCGTTATGAGGATTCGCGTTGGTCTGAATGCAGCATTAGAGTCTTGTGTACATTTTTAGGCAACCAAAATGTTACCTAACAGGTTGCCGTGGTAGCCACCCTCTAAAGCATACCCTGTTTTATTGTCTATTTTCCTCTCAATAGGACCATAATTTACTAAATGAACATCATGCCGTGTTGAAGAAGACTTGAAACTAGCGACTGAGACCATAAACACAGTAGGAAAGGGTTTACTGAGGTAATAAATCAGCTGAGAAGTAGCCTCATTTTCTCAGACTTCTGTACAACCAAACTTATTTTTGCAAGCAGTGGCGTTACGCCCTGCATTCTGTTTGTAATGATTGGTCTGTCTATTTAGCTTACTATTGTGGGCTGTGAAGAAGTAGAGTGCTTTTCGCGGGTTGGGCGGTGCTGGTTAGCTCTTGCAACAGTTTGCGTAGGTGTAGGTAATAAAAAGCCCTGACCTGTGCATCACTACTACTTATTATACAAAGACTGCCTGCTCACTCAGTTGTAATGTGTTTCTATATCTTAACAATAACTCCCTCTGCAAAGTGAAGAGATGGACAGAAGAGGAAAGGATAGAGTGAAGATAACAGTAAATAAGAGAAACCGGGAGAGTATGAAAGAGTGTGGTAATGGACAATTCAATTTTCCCAAGTGCCTCCAGTTGAGTGTCTCTTGCTTTGAATCCGGGGCCTGTGTGTGTGTGTGTGTGTGTGTGTGTGTGTGCGTGCGTGTGTGTGTGTGTGAGAGCCAGTTCATTCATAGTAATTAATGGCACTAGAATAACAGCCTCCAGAAACAAGTTGTTCTACTCTCCTGTGTCTGTGTGTGGGGTCAGATTTCAGACAGGTACCTCTGGAATCCTTTCACACCGTGAGCACGTCAGAGAGCATTTAGAGGACAGAATGAAAACTTGGATCAGACACTCTCAGGCTTATGCGCTTTTGTGTGTGTGATTCCTAAATACTGACAGTACTTCTTTTTTTCCTTCATTTTTTTATTGAGTAAAACTACAGTGGTTTGCACAACTCATTCTAATTAGAAATGTAGATCAGATTCCATTTATATAGCTGTAATACTTTGTTTTAGAAAATTGTTACAACTTGAGGGAAATATCAGTATGAAAGGAAAACCTGGTCCTCACCTGTGGACTCTGCAAAAATGTAAGCATGGCACAAGAAAACCACTGTACCATCAAACTCGCTGTAGTACCATTGTTCTAATCCAAAATAAGTTGTTAGAGAGTGCACAATAGTTGTTGTCCTAGATATTAGTCTGAGGATAATTGGGTCATCGTAATGCCCTCTAATAGTCAACTAAACCAACTAAACACTTTTTGTAGGTGAGTTAGCTGCACTTTGTCACCGGGACGAACACACGGACGTTTTGTCTTGTAACAGGTAAGTCACTAGGGGTGAACGATTAATCGTTTTCAAATTGAAATTGCGAAGTGGAAGAATGCAATAAACTAATCGTGAAGACTGCGATTAAAAATGTAGATTAATTTATACAGCACATCTGACCCACTCTGAACAGCAGTTACAAATTAATTCCGTTGTCATCTTTGTGTGACAGACTTGCTCGCCAATCACAAGCGCCATGCGTCTTCTGTTACAGTCCTACTCACCAATCAGAGTGTGCACAGGGCGTGTACATTTTCCAACAACAAACAAAACAAGAGGAAAACATGTGGGATAATATCGTCAACTGAACCGACACAGGCGGTGGCAGTGCTGCAGTTTTGTCCGTTCTCGGCCTTGGTGTCAACTCACGCTGTTTCAGCAGCGGAGCGTTTAGCCTGCCCCATGCTGTTAACGTGTTGTTAATTTGCCCTTTCTTGTGCTTCTACTACGATAACAGCCGGTGTTGTTCTGTTCTCTGCACGGCTACATAGCCCACATGGAATATTTCAGAATGCTTATATACAGTCGGGAGTCGGGTGTTTTAATTCGAAAATTGTGTCACATCACTGTTTTGATGGTGTCATGCTCCATGAAATGTTTTATCTAATACACAGTGAATATTTTTTGAATAATTATAATAATAATATTATGAATAATAAGTGAATAATTTTTTTTAAATCGCAAACCGAATCATAATTGCAGTATCTGGCAGAAAAGTTGCAATTAGATTTTTCCCCACAAATCGTTCAGCCGTACGGCACACTGCTGCTAACTGCAGGCTCTGCCATTAGCTAGTTAGTGGTCCTTTTTGCCGACTCTGCCCAGACTGGGAGCTCAGAGTACCGGGGGAGTGTGAGCGACTAGACTCAGACTCAGACGGTGGGTTAAGTAACATTATACATCATCCATCGTGTTGATAAGTCTGAGTTGTTTTTGTGAAGTCGGAAGTTTTTTATTCTCATGTTTTAAACAGCTGTACTTGTGTGATTTTACACTGTTGAAATAAATGAACATCAAGTAGAATGTATTTTAAAGGCTCATTATCATGTTTTCTTCTGTTCACAATGTTACTGATAACATTCTTTGTCAGCCTGGAACTCAAACCATTTTCTGATGCCCCAGAAATATACATTTAAATAATGATGTTAATATCATAAACATCCAAAGACTTGGAACCTGTTTAGTCATGGGCAGCCCTAGTGATTAAAGCCTACCAAGTAGAAAACAACCTGAAATGTGGTTGTTGACATAAAACTGTCAGTATGCAAATAGCATTCTAAAATGTAACCACAAAACCACAGAAAGAGCAGCTAATAAAGGTGTGAGTCATGCTGTCAAACACATGATCACATCTGTGCCAGTGGAGGTGTAAAGTGGTTTATATGTAGTGAAGGAGGAATCTAAGGTCACAAACAAGCTCCTCCCCCACTCTCACCCCCTCCCACATCGTCCTCCCCCCGTCTCCCCTCTCTTGTACCAGGCTGTTCCTCTGTAATAGCCTGAGATGTCAGACACCATTTGTCTTCTGCATCGCACACACGCGCAAAACACGCTCATTCTTGTCACTCTCCAGATCCAGTGCAGACCTACTTTTGCAGGCTCACTCAAATAGAGGTCTTCTTTGTTCACTCTGTGTGTGCATGTGTGTGAAATTGCTGCCCAGAGACCTTCAAGCGCTCTCTCTCTCTCTCTCTCAGGAACAGACACACATTTTTCTTTCTTCTCTCTCCTTCTCGCACACGCACGCGCACAGTTGAGTCCTAGTGAAGTCACATGAATCAGTAGTAGGACCCAGCCCCGTTTCCAATGTTGGCGTGACACAACACCACAGAGTGTTCACGTGATAGCCTTGGTCTGTCTGTTTGTGGTATTGGTGGATTTGTGAGTATGTTCCCAGTCCTTCAATCCCAAGTCTTTTAATAGTGATGCTGAATTGCTGATCTGATATACAGCAGAGCTGCACAGACTACATATAGCCTAGAGTAGACTGTAATGGAGCCATGATGATTAAGATTTGGAAAGTGCTCCGCGGGTGTCTGTGTGTGCTTGGGTAACATGCAGTTTGCTGTGCTGTTCAGACTACACAACTTTCTTTCTGTCTTGTGAAGTGAGTCTTGAAGTCGTTGTGGCGTTCACTGGGGCCGGACCCAAATATTGGATATTCAATCGTTGGGTACATTGGATTTTCAATTTTGGGATTTAAATATTGATTTATTTTTTCCCACACCTGACCTCCGCTCACAGCAGTGAACATAAAGCTCCAGTAATCTTGCGATTACTCACATTCATATTGGGATCCCATTAAGGGATTGTGACCCCCAGGTTGGGGGTCTAACCTAACCTGTTGACTCATCCACAACCTGCTAATGCTGTCAGCTTGTAGCAAGCCATAGCTGATTAACAAACTGCTGCCCTAGTCTTTTGTGTGAAAAGATGGCTAGCATACCAAATCTGTGTTCCACAGTGATGTTATATGCTAATGTTGCTTTTCTGTCTTTGTAGAAAGAGCAAGTACATGGATTAAGCCTTTATTAGGAAAGGAAGAAATGTCAATAAATTAAAATACCACAAGTTTATCGCTGTGTTTCTACAGAGCCTACCTGTCCTCAACTGTGTCACTGGTACTTCCAGTTTTCTATTATACTACTGTGTCGTCACTGTCCCACTGTGTAATGTTTCACAGCTATCACTTTCAAGCTGATAAGAGCTGGAGTTTGGCCTCTAGACATGTCATTATGTAACACAAACAAAACAATAGTGAATTCACATCAATAGAGCATAAAATATGGTGCGTAAACACAGCTGGTGTCTTTAGGTTTGTTATTACTGTAAGAATTGGTTTATAGTACACACATACTAAGGTAGGTGGCTCTCCAGTACTCTTCTTTCATTGCTGCATTCTTAAATCCAGTCCATAACCTTTATGTATTGTCCATCTTAAATGACCCGTGACATCACCAGACATAGATGTCATGTCCAGATATTTCCAGAGAAGATACAGTAGAGCTTGGTGAAAAAAAAAAAGGCCAATACCTAAATAATTTTAGATATCAGATGTGAGTTAAATGTCATGGGGTTCAGTGCCATTTGCAGCTTGCTGAAGACACAACATTCAGTAAATCTCCAGGGAACAATCTCTGAGAGTCAAGGAAACCGCCAGTCCGAGTAATAAATTAATCATGACATGTAGAAATCTGATATTGTACTTGCTTTTGTACATTTTGGAAATATGTCAACTCAGGCAGCCTACACACATATTTTAATGCAGTGATCCAGTGCAAAGAGAAAAGTTAAAATGTACAGTTTTGGGCATTACAAGTTGGTATGTTGTTTGCACAACAGGGAAAAAATACAGAATTGAATGTAAACGTTAAATAGTGGCTTACTGGCCATCATTTTTACTATGAAAATACTCAATGCTTACATATAGTCATTGAAAAAAAAACTTATTATGACCGTAATGCTTCATCTTTATTACTTTTTTACTTTATATTGTTAGATATAAAAGAAAATAAAAATTGTATTAAGACATGTTTAGAATGTGAATAAGTCATTCAAATTGAAAGCACAAATTCAGGTTCAACAGTTTATGGTTAAACTCAGTCAAGGGTCTATTGTAAGTAGCTCTCTGTAGTCCTTTGTTGGTGGGAGCAACTGCTTGGGCAGTGATTTATTACCGGACAACTGCAGCTTGTTCATACAGGAAAGGCACACAAGACTGACTGAAATGCATTATGTAAAGGGTTATTACAGCAGGGCTCCAGTACTGTAACAGGTTCATTCAGGTGATGTTGAATGAATCAATAGGTCAACATGGATATTCCAGCTCTGATTTCTCATTTGAGTTTGCCACGTTATAGGTTTGGTTTAGCTAACAGACAACAACTGGCCCACTGCCAAAGCTGTCGCAGAGGAACCAACTTGATGTGGGTGAACAAGACTACACACTACTACTACTCATCGATCAGTCAAGTAGTGTGAACGCCACAACGACTTCAAGACAGCCTTCATGTTAAGGCAAGTTGTGTGAACTGCACAACGCTGAAAGCCGTGTAGTCTGCACGAGCCTTTAGTTTAACTTGTATAGCACTCAGGTGATGTTTGTGTTTGTAAAGCAGCTGTCTGGTTGTTGGTCTGATGTTTGCTGTATGACACACTATGAATTTCCGAAAGGACTAAATATCTATCACCTGTAAACGTGCACAAATGATCCCGTTACCGGAGGGGGGGCGCCGCCGCCGCCAAGCAAAGGTACTTCTTAAACAACGCATCGATGAATCGTTGAAATAATCTATAGAAGCTTCGAAGACTAAAATCATCGTTAGCTGCAGCCCTACATTAAACGTTGAAATGTATATTGTAATAGGCTGTATATTAACTTATTGGGAGAAAACTGGTAGTTCTGTGTAAAATCAGACGTTGAGCACCCCCATATTGCCAAAATGACGCAATCCTTGTTTCGCTGCGAAGCTTCGACTGTGAGATTGACAGTCGAATCAGGCATCGAATCTTCGACTATTCAGGGTCAGCTCTTAATTGATCGGTAAAATTTCTTTGGTCTTTTGACTTATTAGGCCGAATACTGAAAGGACTTTTTTTGCTTTTTTCGGACGATTAATTTCGGTGGCCAAACATTCGGTGCATCCCTAGTGCTATTATATCAGAAAACACTTAGGGACTTCCCGGAGTGCAGTCCTATTATAGCTTGTTGGACCTGCTTCTTCCAGTATGTTTGGAATAAGTGTTGAATCCAGGCACATTGTTTATATGAAGGACTATCCAGAAGTATTGTGCAGATTTTCCCAAGAGACTGTTGTGTAAAAGGCATCCCAACTCTGAGAATCAGCTCTGAAGGTGTTATGTAAAGAGTCACCAGTCCTCTGTCTGTTTCTTCCTGTGCAGAATGGATTGAATGCTAACACACATGCGTGCACAGTCCGCAGGCATGCAGGCTGGACAAGACGGGAGGGATTTTCCCATACTGCCTCTGCAGAGGCTGCCCTAGATTCCACCAAATGATTGTCTTGATGCAACTCAGCTATTATTAGAGCTGTATTATCAGGAGAGATGGAGTGAGAGAGGGAGGAAGGAAAATCCAGAGAGGAAGAAATAGTGTCTGAGAGAAAAGAGAAGCGTGCCATGTTTTTCTTCCAGTTTGTGTCCTCGTCTTCTGCTGAATATTCAACACTTATTCTCTCTTGGTTTTCATCAGAAATTGGCTTCTGTGTTCTATACAGTATTCAATAATACAGACCAGGGTTTACACTCGGTTCTTTATGAGATTGTGCTTTTCACTGATCGATGCTGTTCAAACTGGCACGTCCATATAATTGCATAAAATCTTCAAATATTTCTCATCACAAGTTCCCAGAATGTATGTTTTGTCCAAAACCCAATGACATTTGATTTACAGTTACATAAAACAGATAGGAGCAGAAAAGAGAAACAACAAAGAGTTGGGAGCAGTGAAAAATAAACACCTTTAATCGATTATCAAAAATGTTGATTCATTTTACGTCTGACTAATCAATCGTTTCAGCAGTAGTTGGCATATCTAAAGAGGGATCTGAAAGCTTTATCAGGTCTGGAGAGTCAAAAACCACAGAAACTGATTTGATGCTATTCTTAAATCTGACACCACGTTGCATTTCTGGAGCCATGCAGTAGTTTGGTCACCTACAGTATTGCAACTTGCAACATGACATATAAAACTGTTTCATCCAGAGGACTGTTGTCTAGCTGTGTCTCCTGCGCTGACCACCAACAACACTGTTGCTGATGTTTCTAAGAGAAGCGCTGTTTTGACAGCATTCATATGCACACTAATGTTGTTTCCACAGCAGACAGCTGATTAACAGGTTTAATAATGCCTGAACAAACAAATCTGACCTGGTCACTTATAAATGATGGACAGACAGCCCTAAAGGCCAGATCTGAGAAACAAACTGGATTTGGCTGCAGTCTAAGTCTGTGAGGCAGTCAGCAGACTTGAGGTCAGATGTATAGAATCAGTAGATTACAAGGGAAAAATGCTGCAGGCTGCTTTCCACTTTTCTTTTCAGTTGTTTGAGAATGTTTTTGCTAACCCTTTTTAAAGTATACGTCTGGTGTTATTCTATATTTTCTATAATTGTAAGGAAATCTCGTGCAGAGGCAGACGTGCCAGCGTGGACACGCAGAGACAAACTCAATCCTACAATATAGACATATGCTGCTATGTTGTTTAATATTGCATTAAGTTAGTGAAAAAACAGAAAACCACCACCATGATGAATTCATTTTGACATTATTATTATTATTAGGTTTGTCGAAATGATAGAAATATAGAAAAAATAAAGCCTTATGCAGGATTAATCGTGACACTTTATGATCCGCGACTGGGCTGGCCGACCGGCCAGTCAGCTGCGGCGGAACGCTGTCTGTCTGTGAGACTGGGCCAAACAGAAACATTCAGTTTTTAGGGGATATACGAGCGTCCCCTCCCAACTTGGGCTGATCTTCATTTTTGCTGTAATCTGATTGGCTCAACGGCGCAGATGAAAGGAGTTTACTTTCCATCCAGTTTGTGTGACAAATGCAGCAGAGACAGAAAATATGGTGAAAAAATGTGAATTTAGAAGAATAAATGTTGGAATAAGAGGCATTTGTAACTATTTTAGCCTTCTAACTGACTGTACACATGACATGTTGGGAGTTAACAGTATACTGTGACTTAAGTGTTCTAGCTCAGGCTTGACCTAGTCTTGTTCTGTGCAGTGGTGACTTGCTTATTCAAACCAAGGAGGCAGGTGTCATCCTAAAGTTTCTTGAAGGTCTTCAATACCAAAAAAACGCTATTAGTATTTTTAATAAAAATTGTTGTGGCATTGTTATTGCATCTGAACAGTGAAAAAAAGGTTATGAATGTATGGGAAATAAGGATGTTTATAATTTCCTCGCTGCTGGATTTGAAATGAACAACGTGTTATCATGTGCAGACACACAGCAGCAGAAAAACGTGTAGCGTTTTTTACAAGAGCAGCAACACTGAGAGCTTCTTTTTACAAGCTGTAAGCAAGTCAGAGAGACAAACCAAAGCTAAAAGTTAACTCACCATTAGGTCATTTTCTTCAATCTAGTTTCCCTCAGCGCTCTCATAAAAACTAAAATACGACCGGACTTCAGAGTGACTGAAAAATCCCTGCAGCGTTGTCTTCCGCCGTCATTGACCCAAACAAACCCATGTTGCATACTGCACATGCGCGCCTGCTTCTGGGAGACGCTATCTTTGGTTTATGTTGGACAGTATTTGCCGTGAGTTTATAAGAGCGCGGGAACCAAACCCGGTTAACATAGTAATTAAAATGTGTAAGATAATAACCGTCAGGAATTTTACCATGGTTTATCATTAAACCGATAATCGTTTCATCCCTATTCCACACACATCGTCCAGCTGTTTTAGGAAATGACTGAGACTTTTTAAACATGAAACAAAGTATTTGTGAAGTGTTTTTAAAGATTTGCTTATTCAGGAAGGCTTGGAGCTGAGACCACCAACAGAGTAGGGTCAGAGTCCTGAGAGGCCTTAGATAAAGGTGATGGAATGTGTGCTCTGGCATTTGTGAAGCAGTTGCATTTTGTTGGCCTTTGTCTGCAGTGATTAGTGTTGTGTCTGATGACCTGTGGTAGTAAATATGTTAGCAGACCATAACAAATGAAGAAACACATTAAAGATGAAACAGATTTCAGCCTGAAATCAGCGGTTCAGAAGGAAGTGTTTGAGTTAGTATTTTCCTAGTAATGCATTAACAACAAAACAGTGCTATTTTTGGATGTGCCTTTTCCTTCCCTCTCTTCCTCTCACCTCTCCCTCCCTCCATCCCTCCTCTCTCCTGGGCCCACACATCCTTCATACGGAGGAGAGGAATAAAGGAGGAGGAAGCTGGGTCGCATCACTCTGCTCAAGGCTGTTTACTTTGCCTCTCTCTCTTGCTCGCTCTCCTATCTTTCCTCGACTATCTCTTTTTTCAGTCTGCCTGTTTTTTCATCATCCCTCCTTTTTCTCTCTACTTTTCCCACATTTCCACGTATCCATTCTATCAAACCTGTACTGCGTTGCCCCTCTCCACACTTTCTGTCGTTCCCGCTGTCTTGTGTCTGTCAAACCTAAAAGGGGACCAGAGCAGAGGGAGGTAGAGAGAGACAGAGCGAGCGAGAGAGGGAGAGATGACCTTGTAGAATAGGGACTGTTTCTTCATGCTGTCATTGGATATTACTTCAGCTCATCTGCTCTCTTATTCTATCTCTCTCCTTCACATTACTTGCACCCCAGTGAACCTCCACAACAGAGCCACTCTTCTCCCCTGCCTGTTCTGTCTCTGCTGTGTTGGAGCTTTAGCCTGGTTAGCTCTACACTCATCTTTTCTGTTCTCTTGTTAAACTGCACTGAGGGCCTTTTATTAGTTTGGTGATTTAATAGAGGCATTATAGTATGAATCTTTTCCTGACCTCAGCTGTCTGTGTGTTGCTTGGATGTGGTCCCCCTGATGTTGGCGATCTTTTGGGTCTTTGTTGTCTGTTGAAAGACACCACATATGTAGCTTATTAGAAGAGGTGAACGGAGATAATGTGACAGCGGAAACTTTTATAATGGCATTGAAATAAACATGTGCGAGTAGGTGCAAGGTTCTTCAGAAGTCAAAAAATATGATTGCCCAGTCCCGAAATACTTTATGAAAATATAATGAACTGGAGTCTTTTCGTTTCTGTTCTCTGTAATCCTGGTATATCTGATGTCCTGATTATGGGGAAATTTAATGCAATAGAGGGGTGTTGGGGGTTTGAGTATTATAACACACAACTGACTGATGCAGAACATAGCGTATGAGAATTGTGAGCTAGAAAAGGCCAATATTTTTTTACTCTCACCCCCGCTGATTGATATTCTGTAGCAGTAGAAAGCAGCAGCATCATTTGGTTCGTTGTCAGTGAAGTGGCGCCTTGGTTATGGCTTTGTCAACCTGGTTGCCGTTGTGGCAGGCTAGTCTCTGGATGTGAAATATGTATGTACTGGATGTATGGGAAGTTGGAAGACCAAGTAGCACTGATGAATCAGAATGTAGGAGTGCAGGTAAACTCTATATGTGTGTGTGTGGGTGGCGCCAGGAGTGGCTGAAACATCTAACACAGGGCAGCTGATGTCTTGGCCCAGATGTGGGAGCAGTTACACGGGAAACATTCACAACATGGCCCGTTCACCTTCAGTCTAATCATGCACGATTAGCTGCTGGTTCCCTAGATTGCCATCCCTCCACCTCTTCATCATCCCTCTTTCTCTCTGCCCTCCATGTCCCTTTATCCTCATTCGTCTGCATGTCCTCTCACTGAATAATTGCCCTGCCATTCTTTCTTGTAGCAATTTCAGAAGTAATGAACACACACACACACACACACACACACACACACACACACACACACACACACACACACACACACACACACACACACACACACACACACAGATCTCTCGGAGTCTCTGTGTTTTGTGTTAGGAGGGAACATCAAACGTGTCTCTGCCCACTGCAACCCTACTTGAATTTCCTTTTTTGCATGATGAGATTTCTTCTTCTCTGCTCACTCTGTCCCTGCACGATGAGATTTCTCTCTCTCTCTCTGACTCTTTCCTGCTTGTCTGTAATTGTGAGGGGAAGCCAGCCAGCAGCCAAGCGACTCAGAAGTTGCTTTATATATTTATGTACCTCTGGGGGAACATCTCTCTGTCAAAGTCTGTGTCTCTCTCTCCCTCTCTCTCTCCCCCTAGCTGATTGATATTCTGTAGCAGTAGAAAGCAGCAGCAGCAGCATAATTTGGTCCGTTGTCAGGGAAGGGGCGCCTTGGTTACGGCGTTGTCAACCTGGTTGCCGTTGTGGTAGGCCAGTCTCTCAGTTTCCAGGCAGCTTGACTCTCCTCTTTTTCCGTTCATCTAATCCATCCTCCTTTTTTCTGCCCCTAGTTGTATTTGACATCTTTGAAGTCACTGGGTACAGATGATGCTCTCATCTTCATTTCCTGTTTGTCCTGGACATCCCATTCTTCCAATCTCATCCCATCCCTTCCATTATTTCCTTCTCCTCTCTATCTGTTTCCTCCTCCAAGCCATTAAATCCATTTCTTTCAAGCTCCGGTTCCTCCTTTTTTTTTATTGTTATTTGTGTCGGGTTATGCCAGATTAGCGACACCCCAGGGAGTTTTACACTTTGTGTGGTTGGGGTACTCTCATCATGTCAAAATCAAAGCAGCAGAGTAGGTTTGAGCCGATTAGTCGACGTAATCAATTACGTAAATATGTTGACTCGCGTTTACGTGCGGCGAAGCGTCGCTGCATCAGGTGTTAGCAGGGATTCCCCTGGACAAGCCCCAGCTACAAGACTGCGCCTTCGACCGTCAAAAGTTTGGGACTATTTTTGACAGACACTCCACAACGTGCTGCTCCATGAGCTCTGTGACTTGGAAATAGCTTCACTGTCCACGAATACGTGAAGCAGAATGAACATCTGAAGCAAAAGTATCCTGGAGTACTTTGTCTTCACATGGAGCACGGCACATTATCAGCACAAGGACACGTTTTCTAAGTATTTCTTCATCGCCTTCATGTTAAAAGTCATTTATGCCCCGCTGCTGTCATAGTAACGGAACATAACACCATATGTCATCTAACATTGAGCCGTTTCATGTTTTCTGTTTATTTAACTGCCACGGATGAGCGAGAAAACAGCTGAAAGTAACATTACAGACGATCTGCACAGTCGGTGAATCCTTTCAGTTGTTTTCTTTGCCCCACACTGATGCAGAAATACATTTGCCAAGCCACGCCCCCTTAGTGACTTGCTAAGTCCGACAAGCTGTGCAGCTATTGCCAAATTTTTTGGACAAACAGAAAAGCTATCTCAGAAAGAAGCAGACAGAAAGGTTTGCATTATGCATTTGAAGGTTGGTAGTTGGGTAACATAACATTAGGAACGATCCACAGCCTACATTTTTCTGGATTTATTTTAGGTTTTGGAAAGTGAATACAGTTCTCCTTTCAACATCTCTGATCGATTGTAATTATTACAAGTGCCCCAGGAACAGCATTTGACCAAATCTTGGAAAAATACAGCAAAACAAGCTAGAATACGACTCCTATTGCAAAAGAGTCAATGGAGCACCGGTGTGAAAGTGTCGGACCTCAGTTGGAGCGATTCCTTTACTGCACTGTGACAGGCCAGCTTGCGTTTCGGGGCGTGGCTTAGCGAACGGTGAATTGGCAACCATACCCCATCTTTCTCAGATTAAGTCCTGCTCTTTAATAAATCCTTTAAAGTTTTCTCATCCTCAGTTGTTTTCCCAAGTTGAGTGATCCTTAACTCAGGTTTTTTAACCAAGAAAAGGTCATGGGTTGGGGGGTAAAGGGAGGGTAAAGGAGTCTTTTTAGCCTGGCTAGTCTGCACCTTTCCTGTGCAGTCAAGCTCAATAAATCAGATTAGAGTTTTTGGAGAACAGGATAGAGCTTAGTGTGTGTGTGTGTGTGTGTGTGTGTGTGTGTGTGTGTGTGTGTGGACATGACTTACAGCAGGGCAAGGCTGACAGACAGAGAGAGAGAGAAATGTTAAGGTTATGTAGCTGCTTGAAAACCTTATTAAGTCATCAAAAGGCATTACAGAGGCTTGTTGTTTTCTCCAGCTTTTGCTGGCGCTCTATTTAAAAGGAAGATTTTGCTTCTCCCTGTGCATTGGTTGTTTGCTCTCATGCCTCATGCTCATTGGCTGCCAGCGGCCTCCAGTGCAGCCAGCCAGAAAGCTTCTCCACAGCCGTTAGTGATGGGCAGATTACACACTGCTGCACTGCTAAACACACGTTTCACAAATACTCATATATGCAGTCTGTGTCAGATATGTACTGTACATGTACATGGAAACGAGTAAATATACGCAGTCGCATATTAATACACAGTGACTGTGCACAGCCTCTTCACTTTCTGACAAATGTCCACTCAGTCCTCTGTCTCTGGCCTTGTCTCAGTAGTTGTTCTTTGCTGCACACTCAAGGCTTAAATGTACAATCCTGAAAGTGGCAGTCAGTCGAATCTCAGCTCCATGTCTCAAGTGAAAGTCTGGACCTGCACTAACTCTATGATGAGAATCAAACTTCCAACCCCAGACTAAACACAAGGCATCACTAAACCACCTTCACCCTGTATCAATGTGAATCTGAAAGTAAACGTGAATGAATCTTTGATATTTTTATAAAAATCCGAGCTGACATTGACCACGGTAAGGAATAGATGATGCTCACTGGCTTGGTGACCTAACAGATCATTTTAATGGGCATTGTGATAAGTGAAATGGAAGAGCTGAATTGAAATGACAAACATGTGGTATCTATTTCTTTGATTTGAGTATTTTTTAGGCTTTCCTTATGCATAATTTCACTGTTTATCATAGGAGAAAAGTGATGGACACTGTGAAGTAAGTAACATTCCACAACAGTTGAGTAGTGGCTTTGGACATTGACATGTGACAAATCCAGGTGGGGGCTTCAGGGGCTCTGCTACAGATTGTGGGCCCCCTAGAAACGGGTCTCTCTGTGGGCCCCGGAGTCTTTCAACCACACACATTGATATCAGATGCTGAACAGTGAAAGTATGGCATTTGCTTTTCTTTGTTCTCTCCTCACTGTAGCTGAGCTGTGTGTGTGAGAGAGGGAGAGAGAGAGATCATGGCCAATGCTCACTGCTGCCTCTGGTTTCTATGGCAACAGACTCACCAGACACTTGAGATTTCCCATTCCTATCGTGTATGTTTTTCTCGACTGAATGCTTGGTGTACTCTGTTTGTGTACGTTTGTGTGTGTGTGCATGTGTGTAGACTACAGAATCATCCCTGCTCTGGACCTGTCAGGGTTATTAATATGCTTGCTATTAGTAATCAGTGCATGCAAACGGATCACACACAGTGGGGCAGAATCTATAGTTCTGTTCTTCACATCTTATTGCATTATACTGGGGTATTTAGAAGTCCTGGAGGTATGATTTTAAATGCTGCCAGAAACACAGACGCTGCTCTTTCTGCTGGATCGATCACATTGGCTATTCCTGAGCACTCAGTTCGGAATTTGTTTCATAACTTTAGTGGCACTTTACACTTTTGTAAATCGCCACGTTATACCAGTAGGAAGAATGAACATGTAGAGTCTATTCTTGATTAAAAGCTGTCTTTTTGCTGTCTACCTTTCACTTTTTAGAGCACGCCATGTTAAGTTACTTCTCTAACATGCTTATATCTCCGACTGTCACTCATTTCGTCTCCCTGTGTCCCGCAGTGTGTCCCACAGTGTGTCTCACTTAACTGAGTCGAGTCACCGTGAAAACATTTGATTGACTGAGTAGTGTCACATGAGATGATTCTGAGCCACTAAACTAGCCCCGTAAAAGCTAGAAAAGCTGTGGCAGATAAAATAGAAATGCTGCTGCACTGCAAAGACTATCAGCAGCAGCTCAGCGGGTTTTTTTTTACACAAATACCGTCATACACCATATACCTCGGAGTAATGGCAGGAAGGTATGAAAAAAAAAAATTTGTCCGTGTGAAAACTATAACACATAACACATGCTTAAGCTTGTGCATTCATAGCTTTAAAGCAGGGTTGAATTTCTAAAAATATAAAAACTAGAATATGTGTGGCAGTGTTTCAAACCAAACTCACCAGTGGGAGAGGCCCAGCCGTCCTGAGACAGCTGGCTTGCCAGCATCACTGGCCGGATTATGGGAGGTGACTCTGGTGTGTTGACATTTTTACATCCAGTAAAGTTAGGTAGAACTACTTGCAATCACGGATTTTATGTATCATAGCAACCAAAGCAGGAGGAAAAAACGCTGCGCCTCCAAAAATGGCACGGTTTTCAGCGGGCAAAAAACGCTGGAAACGTGGACATGGGCCCTAAGGGCCTGGCGACTCGTCACGCTGCTGGCGTTTTTACCAGCTTGTAAAAACACGATGCTCCCATTGGAATGTATTGAAAAAAGACGCGGGCCTCAGAAAAAAACGCTTTGGTGGACACGGGCCCTTAGAATCACTAAGCTTTTCTGTAAGAAGGTTGTTCCAATTGGCGATTGGCTTGCTTATCGACGATTGAAGGGATGATCAGCGATTGGTTTTTCATGCGCTGATATTAATTTATTTATTTGTGGTGACACGCCACAACATCAACACTGACCACCACATACTATTTAATATGAGTAAAACCATAATTCATTGTGGAACTGCGGGATTCACTCAGCACCTCCGCTCTCTCTCTCTCTCTCTCTCTCTCTCTCTCTCTCACAAACACATCGTAACGGACCCGTGTGTTTATGGAAAAACGAATAGATTGAAGTTAACTCGGAAGTGCAATTTATACTTCTGCGTCAAATCGACGGCGTAGCCTCTGCGTAGCCCCCTACCCTACGCCGTCACCTACAGCGTAGCCTGACGTGTACCTCCTCAAAAATGTAACTACACGTCGTTTCGACGCAGACCATAAGCTCTGTGATTGGTCGGCTGGGTAACCTCACAATGCCTCAGAGACCGTCAGAAAGTACCCGTGCTTTAAAGTAACTTTTACTAGCGGCCAAAACGGCGGCTGTAACACAGTGGATTGATATATTTGACCGTCACAACCCGAGCGAAATGACTCTTTCATCAGAATGAGATCCATTCGGGCGATAACATTTGAAAAGGCTACACCAGCCGCACGTTTGCAATTTTACCCCCATTCACATTAGCGGAGGGCTAAACCGGAAGTTAGCCTGCTCGGCCGGTTAAAGACGTTGGGGGTTGTTATTGCAGATTGACGGACAAACGGATGCACGAGTATAAATGCCTGGCTAGACCCTATGCAGGAGTATAAATCAAGCTTGAGACAGTAGTCTATCTATTTTCTTAACATAACGCTGTTGACACGCTGTACATAGCTGCTATCGATTGCACCCTCCTCCTCACCGCCGCATGTGTATGCTGCCACAGTTACACGGTAATTATGTGGGAAACACTATACTGCGCATTTACAGCTGTTTCTGGTAGTTTCCCTTAAAGCTAAAACGCCTTTTCTTCCATCCTGGCATTTCACTGACTTGCTGCAATGAAACGGCGATCTCAAGTAGCCATGATTAGACGATATGAAAATAGAGAAGACTGCCTAACCCTAGCATCACGTGGTTTTATTTTTGTCAGCCAACTTCGATGTTGAAAATGTGTATTTGTTTGTTTGCTTGCTGGGATCCAGAATAGGTTTTTGTTGAGCTATGGACTATTGTGGAGATTTGAACTAAGATAAGGACTCGTCTTTGGTGGATGAACTGTGGGCTTTGTATTGAGCCCTGACTGAATTATACACTGCACTCAAGTTCTCGTGTGCTTTGTGTTTCTTGTTGTCTGTCGGCACCCGAAAAACACCTGGTTGTTAGTGATTGTTAAGTAAGGTGGAGTGATTGTCATGTGTCATAACATGGGCCTTTTGTGCATGCAAACATGCATGTAATGTCATATTATGCTTTTTGGCAAAGTGACAAAGTCCACCCCAAAGGGTGTTCCCATCTCTCACAGAAAACACTGCCCTGAACTGCCTGAAAACAGCTAGTTTGTAGTCCAGCCTTTTCTTCCGCTTTCTTGTGATGTCACAAAAACCTTTAGCAACAGGCTCTCAAAAACACCAGTGGAAAAACAGTGAGCTGCAGCACACCTCTCCTCTCCCTTCCAAACACTAGCTACCCTCCAGGCAGTCAGTGGACATAAAGTTGTTCCTGTGATGTAGAGACAGAGCTCAGTTAAAACTTTATGGATGAAAGATACTTTTGTTACAGATTAATAACTCACCACTCTGAAACTCTTGCTCCAGTCCATGTTGCCAAGCTGGTAAGGGGAACATGTACAGCTGAACCCAAGCCGTGTTTACCGGCTTTTCAGGACCCGCCCTTCTCTGCTTCTGATTGGCTAGTAGTCCTTAACTAGGAACTGCACATGTGCAACTCCCAACAAAGATCTTGTAGAGGTGAGATGCATCACTCCAAAACGAAGCGTTCAACACAGGGTGAAAAGAGGAGCAGCAGCAATGTGCAGCATGACAAAACTATGGTGTTTTTTGAAAATGAAACCATGTAAACCTGTTCTGGTACAACACCTAAATAAGATTATGAACCTGAAAATGAGCATAATATGGTAGTTTATACATTGAATGATAACATTACTTATGTTAAATGATATGCTAAATGAGCTGAATGCCACTCTTTCATTTGGTGCATACATTTCAAAAGAGGCAGAGAAAATTTCAGACCCTTCTTACAATGATGTATTACTAATCCATAGAAACATTTACCTCAGTTGATAAAACATGACGGAACCAAGAAGACAGAAGGTATCGGGTGAATGCCAAAAATATTAGTATTTTGACTTCTTAAATTTTTCTGTATGTGGCCCCCTTTCCAAAAAGCTACCCCTGCTTTAAAGGATCAAGACCATATATTGTCCCAGAAATAATTGCGATAAAATAAATTATTGTAATTTTAAGACCATTTTATGCCACTTTTATAATTTAAAATATGTAATAGCATAATAATACAAGTACACTATTCATAAGAATATTCAGACATTAGAATGGAAATGTCAAAAATAATTTAAAATATCTTGAATAAATAAAACGTAAATAAAATAAAATCACACAACCAAAACAACCTGCACCTCTGTGCAAGCGGAGAGAGCTGCACTCTAACATGTTTTCATAAACTCATGATGTGGGTCTGATGTTTTCTAAGGAAGATAGTTTGTGGCCCAGTCAGTGTTCTTGCTGCTCTGTTATGACAGATGTAATGCATTTCCACTTACACAGCAATGATGTGGGCAGCAATTTAGTATTATTTGGGATGGTATTATCATATCATGTCATTCTTGTTCAAATATA
This sequence comes from Micropterus dolomieu, assembly GCF_021292245.1. Taxonomy (NCBI): domain Eukaryota; kingdom Metazoa; phylum Chordata; class Actinopteri; order Centrarchiformes; family Centrarchidae; genus Micropterus; species Micropterus dolomieu. The sequence goes on along the minus strand of NC_060163.1, from coordinate 1,927,284 downwards.
TTTTATTCAGTACATGATATTCCATACATTTTCCATATTATAATATTTATATTGGAATAAATATTCTCTATTACCATAATATTAAGTTCAATCGTATTTCCTCCACATGCTCCATTTTCCCTCTCAGTCCACAGACTGGTGCACACGCTAAATTGCTCGGAGGTGTGACTGTGAGGGTAAATGGTTGTCTTGTCTCTGTGTGTCAGCCCTGTGAACAACCTGTCCAGTGTGTACCTTGCATCTCACCCAGTGTCAGCTGGGATGGGCTCCAGCCCCATGGCCCTCAAGGATAAGCTATTATAGCCGATGCATGGATGGATATTTTTATTAGATTCAGTTCAAGTATCATTATCAGGGGCCTTTGTAAATATTTTATTTCCTGCAGGCCTCTTTTGGCCTTTGGCTCATTAAACTATTTGCCCCATCATTTGTCTTTAACCATCTATATTAAATTTAAACCAAAAACGTGGTTTATTTTCATGTTTTTTCCACAGAGAAATTGAACGTAACGTATCAAATGTTCTTTTTTAAACGTTTGCCACCTTCATTGTTTAGTGTCCCTCTCTTGCACTAAGTGACTGTCAACAAAACAGTGATTGTTTGACGTTGAATGTGTTCCACAGTGGGCTGGAAGGGGCTGGCTAGCAATAGAGATAATGGCTAGTTCTAGGTTTGTTGTGTATGTTCTTTTTTCAGCACAGCCCTATAATTTCCTGTCCCTATGTGGCCTGTTATTGGCCCGGGGCCAACGGGCAACATTTAGTGTTAGATTGGGTTTTAATGGCCTGGGCTGACGTACAGCCTGGGCATAATGTGAAAATGTGCATATGCATGAGTCTATATTTGTGTGCGTCCCTTTAATTTGTGGCAGTAATGCTGGTTTAGACTCTTACAATAACCCCCCCACACACTAAAATGGCTGTCAACCGAGTTTTTTTTCCTGCATTGAGAATTGAAAGAGTGTGAAAGAGAATTGAAAGTGTCTTACTCTAATTCTGTAACACCTTCATCCAAACCTTTCCATTTCAACAATAACACAAGCTGTGTTATTCAGTGCATCTCTGCCTGCTCAGGGAACAGTAGAACCACCCCAGAGCCACACTAGGTGAAAAGTCAAGTTAGCAGCATGATGCATGAAAATTAGGAACAGCAGTGCTGCTGCAGGAGGAGGGACCTATGATAGGAAAGGAGAGGCAGAATACTGGTGTTTTAGGCAAACTTGTTTTGCTATTGCCTGAGTTGTTTGGATTACCAAAATGTGTTGGTGTTTACTTAGATTATTAAGAAGACCGTGGACCATCAGATTTATTGCTCTGCTTGTCAAATCTCAGAAATCAGCACCTAGTTTACTCTTTTGGCCAGCAGTGTCTTCTTGCAGCCCCAAACAAATCACTTTTGGATTGTGTTTGTTTCAGGACAAATTGTAGGTTCAAATCTTCTCTTTTTTTTGGGCCATGAAAATCAGTTACTACTCAAAACTTGTCAACAATAAAGGTGACTGAAAGTACACACATTTTATTCATTCATGTTGTTAATAATGATGAATTAAAGAGAAATGTTAATAACAGATAAGGGTGGTGGTGGTGGGGGGGATCAGTGTCCTGAAATGACTGCTACTAATACAGCGGAAATGGTAAGAGAGGTCAATAATCAGTGGGTCAACTGATGAAGGTATTAATGAACAGATAGATGCTAATAAACAGACAGACTGCTGTAACTGTAAACAAGAGAGGACAGACTGAGGTAGCTGCTCTCAGTCCTGTTGGCTGGAACTAACCACTCAGTTGACTGCAGTAATGCATTATGGGAGGGGGGTGGGGTGGGAGGCTGAATGAGGAGAGATGCACTCGTTGATCCCTCTTCCTCTCTCTGTGTATGGAGGGAAGAGTGGGGGAGGTGTGAGTTATATAGAAGGAGGAATGAGAGAACAGGGGAAAGAAGATGACAGAGGAGGAGAGAAGAGAGAAAGATGGCTGTGCACATGCACACACACACACACACACACACACACACACACACACACACACACACACACACACACACACACACACACACACACACACAGACAACAGACACCTGCAACCATCAGTCACTGGATTGTATTTGTGCAGTGAATAGAAAGGCTTCTGTGACTCCAGCGGTACAGTGTTAGGATACCTCTACATTACTGTTGACTCTGTGATCAAACTGAATTTAATGTCATCAACTTCTCTTCACTCTTACATCCCAGACCTTGTCTTAGTTTATATGCATTCAGGATTGTATTATTTGTGTGTGTGTGGACAGTATCTGTGTTAATTGCACATGCTTCTGTACAGTTTGATTTTCTTCATGTAATGGTTACAAAATGTGAAATTAGATGAGCATGTATCTCACATGACATGAACATAATGTACCCAGCATTGACTGTCAGTAGAATGCGTACATCCTTTTTATTGCTCCTCTCTTTTCTTTAATCCCCCTTCTCCACTTCCTCCTCCATCTCTTGCTTCTCTTCTTCTTATTCATCCTCCTTTTCTCCTTTTTCTCCTCCTTCTGCCGTGCAAAATCAAACTGCACTCATAGTTGTTTTGGTTTGCGATGTTGTTATTGAAACATGTCTTTTTGTGTGCTGTGCAGGCATATGTGGAATTTGATGACCAGGAATGGGAGAAGAGAGAGTGGGTGAAGGTCTATGAGGATTTCCAGCTGTTTCTATTGGAGCACCAGCTGGTCTGGGCCAAGAGAAAGGAGGGAGCAGGAGGAGGAGCAGGAGCAGGTGGAGGAGCAGGAGGCCTACTGCTGGGAACCAAGGCCAAACACATACAGTGGCCTGCCCTGGTAAGACCTTTGTTTTCTATTTATAAACTGGACACAATAGCAGAAACAGTCAGCCATATGACCACGCTGCCTGTGCTGTTACACATTCACCAGTGTTTAACACAAAGTATTAACTGCTCAGGATCATTCTTCATCCTTCCTGTGTGTTGTGAGATTCATTTGCCTTTGTGGTGATGGATCCAAGTGGTTGCTGAGTGGCAGCCCTGCACATTTACCAGCTTTGTCAGTTTTGTTGGGCCTGTATCTCAGAGATTTAGGGACATTTCTGACTCCTTTAGTCTCAGTAACCCTTTTTAAACAGAGATTCTGCAACACTGCCATTAGGGCTGAACGCTCGTTTCCAATCAAGATTGCCATTTGAAAGAACGCGATTAGCTAATTGTGAAGACGGCGATTAAAATTATCCTGCGCATCTGACCCATTTGAACAGTCATGCAGTTACAAATGAATTCCGTTGTCATCCTGTCACAGACCTGTTGTCCTGTTACTGTCCTGCTCACCAATCAGAGCGTGCACAGGGTGTGTACATTTTACAAACAGCAAACATAACAAGAGGAAAACGTGGGATAATGGCGCCAGCCGACAGACACAAGCAGCGGCTGTGGTTTGTCCTGCGTCAGCTCACAATGAAGAGTTTCAGCACCGGGGCATTTAGCTTCCCTACGTTGTTGACGTGTTGTTAATTTGTCATTCTGTGTGCTTCAACTCTGGATAACAGCTCTCTATGAGCCCACTCCGTTTCGCATTTCAGAATAAGAGCGTTTGCCTGTTTGTTTTTGCTGACTTTTTCAGATTTTGCTTATTTGTTCAGTTGTCCTTGATTTTTGTGTTTCTACTATGGTTTAGTAGGCTACGTAGATAAATTGTTAGGTTTTTTTTTTGTCTGTTTTTAACTGTGTTTATTGATGATGTATTTTGAAAATTGACCGGATTCTCTCTGCCGTTCTGTCTGACTTTCTACCTGGTTCATCTGCTCTGTGCTGCTTGACGTGGTTTCTGTCAGAAAAAGACTGGCAGTGATAATGAACTTAAACTTCAATAAAAAAAAAAATCACAAATTGAATCGTAATCCTAATATCTGGCAGAAAAATCACAATTAGATTTATTCCCAAAATCATTCGGCCCTAACTGCAAGGAAGGAGACCTGTCACTACAACAGCTTTGCTTTTTACAACGAACCGAACAACTGCAGCATAATGCTGATTCCATTCAGTTCTATTACTAACTCCACTGCCGGCTTAACAGCAGAACAACAATGCCCCCCCGTTCCATGTTTGTATGTGTTATGCTGAACAGCGAGGCAGAATAACGGTGCAACATTACCGCCTTAATACAGGCTGTGTAAAAAGGGCTGTGTGTGTGTTTACCAGCTGTTCTAAGTGCTGGGCTGTGTCTGTTGACCTTCCAAAGGCCACTGCTTTGTTCCTCGTGGTGAGGGGGTCTGTTTGGTACATTGTCACGCTTTTCAGTTGTTCTCCTTGCCACATGAATGAACCATGTTGTTTTGCTGAGATGCTGGACATTTTGCTTCAAGTAGCTTGTTTCCAATGCAGGAACTTTTCCAGCAACCCAAGAACCATTTAAGAAACTTTGTTATTTTGCCCGTGTTTGCACTGGAACTGGAACACTGAGCAGATTGTCTGTAACACTATGTACACTATATACAACAACAAGTCACTGTTGTTTCCTCGTGTGTGGAAATTGTGTCTAAAAAACAACGCTGTAACTTTAACTAATCTTCACTGTTCTTCAGATGGTGGAAGCGCAGTTTAATTCCTTAGTTCCTGGATATTCATCAAAAAGTACTTTTAGTTGCCTCATGTAACTTTTACCTGTTAAATAGTTTAACTAATAATAACAGTTTAATTACTAGTTTCTCAAGAGCAAAATCCGTCCCCAGCCCATATTGCCACTGCTTTGAAAGCCAACTGAAGTAGAATAAATGCTTTGCAGGGAGGATTGAGGCAGTGGGGGGTACTTTCAGAATCTAGCTGTCTCTTGTTGGTTCTTCATCGTTGCCAACCCCAGCTTTAAAATGCCAGACGGATGTGCTTATTTTTGTAACACGTGGTTTCCTATAGCTTAGAGTTGCTTTGTAGGGCTCCTGTATGTAGTGAAGTGAGTGTTGGAAGAAAGTAGCAGCTGACAGCACAGTTAAAACGTGTTTGTCTGATAGTGGCTTTAATTGGAACGTCCCGCTCTGTGTGCGTCTCATTATGAGTCAACACATCAGCACTCTGATGCTGAGTCTGCTCTGTGTCTCTGTTGTCTCACACACATGCTGTGATGTGGTGGCACTGAGGTTGCTGTGGTGTTTTTGTTGTCGTCTGTATGTCATAATATTCCACACACACACACACACACACACACTTCAGACGACAGAGGTCTGTGTAGGCATACTCACGCTGGAGCATGTGGATGTGTGTCTGTGGCAGTGAACTCGTATTTTTAGTCGGTTGGAGCTAAATGTTTTTGTGTCAGTCCCTGACTGAATAATTTGGTTTGTAAATGTTTGACATTGACAGCATTTAGTTGTGGACTATGTGCATGTATGTTAGCGTGTGCTGGGAAATGTGATTCACTGTTTTGATTATGTAATAGCAGAGTGCACAGCGCCATCTGGCACATGCATGGGAGATAAGAGTTCAAAGACTTCCACACACAGTTTTTCCTGGTTGTTTTTCTCTCTGTCTGACTCCTCCTGTTTTTTTCACTCGTTCGTCATATCACTGCCCCTCTGCTGCTGTTGTCATAGCAACAGCATCAAAATCTAGTACAGACACACACACACACAAGTGGTGGACACAAGCGGATGAGCTGAAAGCTTTGAGAAGCAGTGTATCATTTTCTGAAAAGAAAATGTTCAAATGTTCAATTCTGTGTTCGGTTTTAGTTAATAACAATGAAATGATAAGATTAAAAGAATTCCACATTAAGCAGAATATTGGAGAATTTATTTCCTTTCTGGTAGATTTTTGAAAATTGTTGCCTGAATATGCCTTTTATTGAAAGCGTTACCTTAAATCAAAGAAAATGTCTTTCCACACATACACTTTGAAATACTAGCTTTCTGATGCTTTCCAGCTTCTCAGTTCTGCTACTAGTGTTCATGGGAATTTTGGGTCAGTGAATTCATTCTTTTAATGAATTTACATGTCCGCCAATGTAATTGACTAACCCCTGATCATATTAACATGATGCATTTTATCCAGACTAAGTGCATTACACATCCTATCATGACAGTGTTGTCAACAGAATGCTGTTTTCATTCACTATTTCTAGTTGCTGTAATTAAATGTTTTTTTTTATCACTGGTAGCCCGCTGTCTGTAAAACTCAACACTTCCCACCGATTTTTTTATATTTAAAACCCAGCTACACAGGGAGTGTTGAGTTTCATTGACGGTAACTTAACAGTGATAGAAAACACATCAAAGTAGTAGCAGTAAGAATACTATGGAGATTACATTATTCTTTACATTATTTTACTTTAGTTTTAAATTTTTAAAAATTATTATTATAATCACATTATTCCAGATTCATCAAGAGAACAGGTCAACATGAATGGTTCATGGGTGATGGACAAACAGAATCAACAGGAGAAGATTAGAAAACTGTAAGGCTTCATACAAAAATACAATAAAGTATGCTTTAAAATTGGAAATCAGAAATGAAGACTTTTCTCTAATACAAACATGTTTCAAATAAAGCCACGTCTCTTTAGTTGAGGCACATAAATGTGCAGCTGCAGCAGTACCAAAATAAATTGCTCCACAGCGGTTAGATACAACCATCACTAACTACACTCCTGGGAATTTGGTGAAATCAGATTTAAAATCATAAAGTCAGGAGGCATCAGTGGACAACTTTTACTGTAAAGAATGAATGAATCAGCTGGCGCTGCATTCTTCTTCTTATCAGTTCAGTCAGAAAGAAGCAGCCTGAAACCTGAAAGAGTTTCTTTATTTTAGCGTATTGACGGGCTCCTTAATTGAACTCTTGAGTTTAATGTTCAGAAAGTCTGATTTGCTTTCTGAAACATGCACTGCTGCAGAAACACTGATGTTGATTATTATCATTGACACATTCACCTAGAAACAGACACCTCCACAGCCAGACACACAAATTGGTCCTCACACAGGCAGGACCAGCGTGTCACACACTAACACGCACACACACGCACACACACACACACACACACACGCACACGCACACACACACACGCACACACGCATACACACACACACACACACACACACACACACACACACACACACACACACACACACACACACACACACACACACACACACACACACACACACACACACACACACACACACACGCACACACACACACACACACACACACACACGCATACACACACGCACACACACACACACACACACACACACACACACACACACACACACACACTGTGGAGTGGACACTGGTTATGTACTGTAAAATATGGTATTATACTCTGCACTAAAATGTTTGAATGAGCCTTTTTGTTTATTTTAGGGTTCTGTAATATATCTATTTACAATGTTTTGCTTTGATTAAACACACTAATACCACACTGTACACCAATATGGTATTCTGAAAATAATTTTCCATCCCTTACCAACTAATACACATGTGTTTTGTATTTTAAACACTCTTAAAAGCTCCTTCTTAAAGCTTCTTTTCATCATGGAACTTGTATAAGATATTGATATTATGTAGTCTAACTATTATTAGTAACAGCATTAAAACCAGGTATTTTGTTGTTAGGGCTGGGCAATTAGTCCAATTTTCATTTACAATATTGGCTTTCAACGATTATGAAAACAAGATAATAAAGATAAAAAGATTATTGTGCCATTTTGCCTTGTGGTATAAATCACCCATCTTAGGATGGGTTAAATGCAGAGAATGAATTTCCCAACAGGTAAAAGATTACTTAAATCCAGCACACCCCTTTCCTTTACAGCCGTGCACTTTCGCACCTCCATAAGACTTAACTCACTATCGGCAGGCTGTGGCATGTTAAGTTCTGCTCACTGCGGTGTGTGAGCCAGCCGCCCCTTGAATTTCGATGCTGTTATTGTACTGGTGCTTGGATTTTGAACAGTCTTTTAAAAAAGTATTTATATTGATTATATTTTACAAGGTATTTTTTGTTTGTTTTTCAGTTAAATTATATTTAAAGTTCAATAAATGCGTAATGTTTCCAAAGTCAATGAGTAACTTGACTTTATAAAACAACTTACAGCATTAATCTTCAATTAAAAAGGCACAGGAACCCTGGTGTGGCAGTAAATATATGCATCTCCAGCTGCTGTGCATCCACTGAGGCCGCTGTGTAATCACTAGTCAGTGTGGGGAATTCCACACAGAGGCAAGTGACATTGTGTTAGCTATCTTCCTTCAGAGCAAATTGGCTGTGAAGAACGAAAATGGAAACACACAGGGACGGAGGAGAGATGAGAGAAACTGAAAAGAAAGACTACAAGAAGTTAGGAATGAACTGACATGTAGCAGAACTTGCCTCTGGTCCACTGTTGTAGGATCGATCAGTGCTTCAGTGATGCTAATGACAGCAGCAGCAGTTGTAGGAGCAGTAGTAAGAATAATAATAGAACAGTGACAGCTGCAGTAGTAGCTGGAGGTGGAGCAGTAATCTGATAACCAGTGTTGGGCAAGTCACTCAGAAATTGTAATATGTTACTAGTTACTTATTACTCCGTAAAAAAGTAATATTTCTTATTACTGGGTGATAAAAGTAACGTAGTAACGTTACATTACTAGTTACTTTCCAGTGTTTACCACAGAATGACAGCCCGGGGGGAGGGGGTTCTAACTTTGGACTTGTTTGTGCGGTATTCAGGAGAGAGGGAGCGAGGAGGTGCTGCACAAATATATGCTCCTCAGTACAGCTCCTCAGTCAAATATGATTTTAAATATACCTAGTAAAAAACATTTGAAAATCAACATGTGGCGGTCAGCGTTGATAATTATCCCAATTATAGTAATAATAATTAAACTGTGGACAGGTCTCCAGTCTGTCAAATTGCTAACACACAGACTGTTCACACCTACAGACAAATTAGTCTGTTAGCCTAACTTGCGTGTCTTTGGACTGTGGAAGGAAACCAGAGCAGAGCAAATAAAACATGCACATGCCACTGACAGAAAGATTTTAGACTGCATCACATGTAGCGACTCGAATCAGGCTAAATCTAAGACCGTCATGGATAGGGCTGGCCCGAATGTCATTTTTTGAGCTTCGAAGCTTTGATATCCAAGTGCAGGACTATGAAAGGGAGGAGTAACATAAAAGAGGAATATTTATTTCAGGGTTAAAAGGATTGGATATTGAGCAAGTGAAGAGTGAGGCAGAGTGAAAATTGACACGTGCCAAACGCAGAGCAGGGGAACCGTAGCTCAGAGTACAGAGTGAGAAAGTCTTATCCAAGCAGGTCCAGAGCAGAATCCGGGAATAGTTTAGCCGGCCGGGATCCAGAGAGAGCAGACGGGATGAGCGCTATTTTAGGTAGCCATAACTGCCACACTACAGTTGTCATCACTCAGTTTTGCTCTCACACAGCTGAGGGCTTCATTATGTTTTCCCTTTAATGTGTACTGGAGCGTTGCATTCACTGCTGTGTGGTCAATATTCGAATCTCAAAATTGAAAATCGAATGTGTATCCGACAGTCGAATATTTGAATATTTGAATATTCGGGTCCAGCCCTAGTCATAGCTCAACTGATAATGACTACTCTGTATTACAAAGCCTGATGAGCCACCGTTAGCAGCCTAGTGAACACTCACCCAAAGAAAAACCCTCTGTACTTCCACTGTGGAAAAATGGTCACAGTCTCCTTGGAGAGCTGACTGGTCGACTGTGTGGGGAGGGCGTTAGCAAGAAAGATGCTAATGAAAGCTAATGAACTTAAAGGTGCAGACATTGTGAATGTGACTCATAAGGCAGAGATCAGCAGCTAGTGTTACTCATGCCGTGTGTAAAATCTGTATCACAAAAGTTCAACACTTTGCTAATATAATGAGTTTGAGGAACCTCGTTAGCTGTTTTCACCCTGAGCTAACATCTGCAACCATAAAGAAGACCGTGAGCCCAGCTAGTCAGCTAAGAATTAAGGAAGCGCTGGCAAAAGAAAATTGAGGATGCTATGTATTAAGATGCTTTCAGATGCATCAAGAATCCTTTTGCATTTGAATTGTTGACATGTGAATCATAATTGAATCGTAAGGCCAATGAAGATTCACACTTCTAGCGCACAGACAGACAGACACGCACGCTCACACGACAAAACATATGTACGTAAATGTATTGCAGCTTTGGCCCAGTTCAGTCTTGGCTTGGGTGTGTATTTGTGTGAAGGCAGTGTATTATTCTGTATATGTGTATTCTGTATAAGTATTTGCATGTCTACAGATGTATGAGGGGTGTTCGTCTGTCTGGTTGGTGTAATGAGGTGGTGTCAGGTGAGGCAGTGTTATTCAATTCAAAGGGTCTTTATTGTTTTTGTTCATTTATTAATCTCTTCTAGGGTAACCTTAGCTCTGTTTGCTAATGGAAAAAGCCTGTTTCATCACACACAAACACACACAGATGTGTGACCTATTCCCTTTCAGACTACAGTCATCTGTTAAAGTGTGTCATTGCAGCTGAGTGTGTGTGTATGTGTGTGTGTGCGTGTGTGCGTGCAGCTGTCCTCTGTGCTGATGCAGGAGTCTTTTAATAGAGAGAGTGAGAGAAAGAGAGAGAGTGTGAGAGTAGATTGGCTGTCAGTGAGAAGTGTTGCGTAAATTAGAGTCCTAGTATAGTGTGTTTGCATGCTGATGTATAGGGTTTGTGTGTGCTTTAATGGCAGCAGTCTTTCGAGGCAGGACCTGCCTCAGGCTGTGTGTTTGGGTTGGGTCTGTTCCCAGTGAGCGCACACACACACACACACACACACACACACACACACATCTGGTTTTAATTTAGCCCTCTTGTGTTTATTCTGCTCTGTTTTTCTACCGTTGTGTGTTGCTTTTCCGCTGGTTTCCCGTAGAAACAGGCGAACAACAGTTTCTGCATTTTCTCTGTTGTTTCCCCAGTAAAAAAACAAATAGAATTTGGTATCATGCTTTTATGCACAATCATTTATAGTAAGTAAAGTCAGTAAGGTCAGGCTGCTGACTATTTGGCTATGGTCTAGTTAGTTTCATTTATTGTTCTTTTGGAAATTCTCTCTGTGTTAGTGGCAACCATCAGCAAATACAACCACAACAAAAATACATTACAACGACACCAAACAGCTGCTACAGTTGTGGACTTTCTGGTATTGTCAGTCTAAGAATGTCAAGGAAACTAGTATTCTCATCACTCAAAATTAATAGAAATTTGTGGTATTGTGATTACAGCTCTAAAATGTCATTTTTTTAATTGAACACAATATATTTTATTTTTAAGCAACAACATATACTACTGCTGCTAAGAATAATATAAAATAATGTTATCAAATCTAGTTCAGTGTTGATGCACATATACACATAAGGAGAGAGACGAGTGTGTCTCTCAGACACACACACACACAGGGTCTCTCTCCGTACAACACATAAACAGTGGAAAAGACACCAGAGCCAGTAGTTTTTTGTTTTTTTTTAAATGGCGTGATTGTACACAAAGACTTAAACAAAAGTATAGACGTGATACCAGCTAAATTTAATTATTGTACAAAATCACATAAATGTAGTACTCTGCTCTTCCCCGCTCTGTGAAGTAATGTTAGGCGTGAAGGGTGAAACCACTAGCTGATGTTAGCTAGTTAAAAGTTAGTTGATGTTTTCTGCCTCGGTAGCAGGCCAATAGTATTTATCTCACCAGTGCTAAACATGCTAACTGTCTTAGCTTGTAGCAAATTTTTATTTCAAGATAGTGTGACCTTAAATTTAGCAAAGACTGACGGGTGGTGCTCCTGTAGACAGGATATCATATTTGTGATATTGCCTCTGTCTTTTTCAACGGGGGAAATGTTCAGGGGTTCCCCTCCTTCAGCCATCCTGCACACAGGTGACTGACTGCTCGCACCAAACGGAGGGGGAGGGGTCGTGTTACTCTATACGCTGACAGAATCTGCGGGATTCCTGCACTTTCCGTATTTAACAAGACATAAACAGCTGTTACCGTAGCAACGGTATAGCGAAAAATTTGAGTGGTTTTAACCATATAGACTGGACACTTCTACCAACACTAGCAGGCACTGGACTGACACCTGAGCAATCACTAAACTAAATCACCACCAGCACTCCGTATTACCAGTGACCAACAGATCAATACTGTCAGGAGAGGTGTGATTCAGTTAAACGACATTAACTTTCTACAGAGCCAATCACGCCATCAGGGCCATCCAAGTCGTGCACTGAAAAACAGCTGCGTAAACACTTAGCGATGTGGATGCTGAAGACCTTTGCGCTAGGTGTTGGCTGCAGTCAGTGCCGTGTGTGCCTGCAAAAGATTGTCAGCTACATTTACAGCAACATTTTAGCTGAACAACCTCAGCATTGCTCCACGACACACAGTGCCTGTGACCGTAGCGACTAGTGAGAGAAGTTTCTCACGCCTGAAGCTCATCAAAATGCACCTGAGGATAGCCACGCTCCAGGAGCGTCTGTCAGCTCTTGCTCAGATTTTTTCAAATAAGCATGAAGTAACGAGGTCACTGGACAAACATGAATTTATTAGAGCATTCTCAGCACTCAAGCATAGGAGAGTGAAGTTCTAGACAGGACTACCTCAGATTTGATCAACAGTGAGTCTTCTAACACATCATAGCAGAAAAATAAAGTTTGTTATAATAATATTATTAATAAAATGTGTATAGGCGGCCACCCACATTAACTGGGCGCCCAGATGCTTAAGGGACACACACACACTGCAAGTCTGACTGTCACTACTCAGCTTTCCTCTCAAATTGTTTTTGTTCAAAGGAGAGGATGTGCTCACTCCTGTGTGTGTGTGTGTGTGTGTGTGTTTGTGTGTGGAAAATGAGTCTTCTGTGGGTTTCCTGTTTGCCAACAGACTGATAATGTGTTTAGTGAGGCAGGTTTTGCTGTTGCCTCTTTTTTTACCATCTCCTCACTCTCCCATTTCGCCCCTTCTCACAATAATTTATTATGAAATTGAGGTGTTGTATGTTGTAGTCTTCTTGACATAAGAGACCATAAACAGTTGTCTTAACTGTCATATTGAGTCGTTATGAAATGAATATTTAGAAACAGAAATGAGAAATGAGACCTTCATCTTTAGTTCAACTCAAACATTCAACTTGCTAGTACCGCAGGTTTTGCTGTAGTAAATCATTATTATATACTCTGTGTTTGTGTGTGTGTGTGTGTGTGTGTGTGTGTGTGTGTGTGTGCAAGCCAATCTTCCAAACCTCTAAAATTTCAGGTGGACAGATGATCACATAGCATTATTTTAACCAGTCTCCCTGGTCTGTAGACTCCTCAGTTGTCAGCCACAGATGCAGTGTTGATGTGGCTTTCACCATCGCAGGAAAACCACATACTCTCTAGGTGTGGTTCACAGACTTTGTAGTAGCACAGAGTGTGTTTCTCTTTCTCTGTGCTGCTTAATGATTGAATAAGGCTGTATTACACACAGAGGGTTACCAAAGTGCTGCAATTTCAGGTGTGACCAGCGACCGTGAGCGAATGTAGATAGATTGTTCTTGCTAAATTTGGTTTATTAACCTCTCTCCCTGTCTCATGCACACACAGTCATGTTTCCACACTTCAGAGGACATTACATTGACCTACATTAATTTCCTGGAGACTTACCCTAACCACTTCTTGCCTTACCCAACCCTTAACCTAACTTTAAACCATGTCTGTACTACTATACTGTAATGATTTATGTTACGGGGACTTAACATAAGGTGAGTCCCAACAACATGACTGTGTGTGTCCCCACAACACGAATAATACACCTTCTCGCTCACACACACACACACACACACACACACACACACACACACACACATACACACACACACGTGTGGTAACAGCCTCTCCCCTGTTCTCTCTCTGTCTCCTCTCTCACCACCATGATGACACATCTTCCTGCAGACACACACATTGCACCTCGGCTTGGGTGATGTCAGGGTGTTACGGTATACCGGGGAATTTAGTCCTGAAAGTCCTGAAATTTACTTACTTACTTAATCTAGCTGATGTGGTTCTTGTTTACCACACACACATACATCCCTCTGAAGGTTTGGCCCATTAGTCGCACCTGATTCTACGTCCACTTGTTTAGACTGTCCCAGTAGTGGAGCTAATAATGCAGACTGAAGCTGATTGTGTTTATCTAGTTATTTGCCTGACTATTGTGATTGTACTATGCTTATTAGGCTTCCCCACACTGACACCACAGCTTTATGTTCTTGTGAACAGTAGGGACCGCTCTCTGTTTCTCCTTTCTCTCACTGAAGCAGAATGCCAGCATTACACAACAGCAGAGGAAATGATGAAGCAACACTGTTACATGACTTCTTGGCACACGTGTGTGTGTAACCTCAGCCATCTTTAACAAAACACACAGTAGACCATAACTGCTCTTGTTTGGACATTGATTCTGACAAAAGCTTTTCAATTGAATAATTTTGTTGTTTGGCATTTAGTCATTTGAAGAAGTATTTCATTTGAGTGCCATGGCAGCATTATGTTGTTTCTCCCTGCTTGGCCAAAAAACACTGATGTTTAATCAGTCATTGGCATCCTGTACCTGCTGTCGGTGTTTTGATTTATCTGCATGGCTCTGCTCAGGCCTCCTCCAGCTCTGCCATGGGATCAGATCTCATCTGACACCACAGAAAACTCCAGCAAAGAGTGTGTCTGTTTGTGTGTGTGTGTGTGTGTGTGTGTGTGTGTGTGTGCGCATGCAGGGTTTTTCCTGGCTCAAAATGATCCTGATCACATGCACACACGTGCATGTGCACCGTGTCTCCAACTAGCTCAAGCAAACACTTTGTTCAAGCAACGTAAAAAATAAAGGAACCTTGTTCAACATTAAATGAACATAAAAGATTATGTGTTGATTTACAGTTAACAAGCAGCATGCTGATCAAATCAAATAATAACATCAGCTTTAGTTTTCATGTATAGTCTAGCTGATGTTAATTCCTGGACATTAAATTTCATCTGCAACTTTCTGTAGTGTCCCAGTAATATCTGTTGTTACTGAGGCATGTCATGTGACATGGTAAAGTTCTTTTTGAGACTGAGAACATAAAATGTTATATATAGCGATGTAACACTATATTAAAACATTGAATGGTGGAGAAAAGCATTTTTGTTTTCTTTAGTGATTCTTTTTT
>NC_060163.1:1895346-1911992 GCF_021292245.1 Micropterus dolomieu | reverse complement strand
ATCAACCCCATACATTTCATTAAACAAATAATTAAAGCGTAAAGTAATTAAAGCATATGTTTGTGTGTGTGTGTGTGTGTGTGTGTGTGTGTGTGTGTGTGTGCAAGCCAATCTTCCAAACCTCTAAAATTTCAGGTGGACAGATGATCACATAGCATTATTTTAACCAGTCTCCCTGGTCTGTAGACTCCTCAGTTGTCAGCCACAGATGCAGTGTTGATGTGGCTTTCACCATCGCAGGAAAACCACATACTCTCTAGGTGTGGTTCACAGACTTTGTAGTAGCACAGAGTGTGTTTCTCTTTCTCTGTGCTGCTTAATGATTGAATAAGGCTGTATTACACACAGAGGGTTACCAAAGTGCTGCAATTTCAGGTGTGACCAGCGACCGTGAGCGAATGTAGATAGATTGTTCTTGCTAAATTTGGTTTATTAACCTCTCTCCCTGTCTCATGCACACACAGTCATGTTTCCACACTTCAGAGGACATTACATTGACCTACATTAATTTCCTGGAGACTTACCCTAACCACTTCTTGCCTTACCCAACCCTTAACCTAACTTTAAACCATGTCTGTACTACTATACTGTAATGATTTATGTTACGGGGACTTAACATAAGGTGAGTCCCAACAACATGACTGTGTGTGTCCCCACAACACGAATAATACACCTTCTCGCTCACACACACACACACACACACACACACACACACACACACACACATACACACACACACGTGTGGTAACAGCCTCTCCCCTGTTCTCTCTCTGTCTCCTCTCTCACCACCATGATGACACATCTTCCTGCAGACACACACATTGCACCTCGGCTTGGGTGATGTCAGGGTGTTACGGTATACCGGGGAATTTAGTCCTGAAAGTCCTGAAATTTACTTACTTACTTAATCTAGCTGATGTGGTTCTTGTTTACCACACACACATACATCCCTCTGAAGGTTTGGCCCATTAGTCGCACCTGATTCTACGTCCACTTGTTTAGACTGTCCCAGTAGTGGAGCTAATAATGCAGACTGAAGCTGATTGTGTTTATCTAGTTATTTGCCTGACTATTGTGATTGTACTATGCTTATTAGGCTTCCCCACACTGACACCACAGCTTTATGTTCTTGTGAACAGTAGGGACCGCTCTCTGTTTCTCCTTTCTCTCACTGAAGCAGAATGCCAGCATTACACAACAGCAGAGGAAATGATGAAGCAACACTGTTACATGACTTCTTGGCACACGTGTGTGTGTAACCTCAGCCATCTTTAACAAAACACACAGTAGACCATAACTGCTCTTGTTTGGACATTGATTCTGACAAAAGCTTTTCAATTGAATAATTTTGTTGTTTGGCATTTAGTCATTTGAAGAAGTATTTCATTTGAGTGCCATGGCAGCATTATGTTGTTTCTCCCTGCTTGGCCAAAAAACACTGATGTTTAATCAGTCATTGGCATCCTGTACCTGCTGTCGGTGTTTTGATTTATCTGCATGGCTCTGCTCAGGCCTCCTCCAGCTCTGCCATGGGATCAGATCTCATCTGACACCACAGAAAACTCCAGCAAAGAGTGTGTCTGTTTGTGTGTGTGTGTGTGTGTGTGTGTGTGTGTGTGTGCGCATGCAGGGTTTTTCCTGGCTCAAAATGATCCTGATCACATGCACACACGTGCATGTGCACCGTGTCTCCAACTAGCTCAAGCAAACACTTTGTTCAAGCAACGTAAAAAATAAAGGAACCTTGTTCAACATTAAATGAACATAAAAGATTATGTGTTGATTTACAGTTAACAAGCAGCATGCTGATCAAATCAAATAATAACATCAGCTTTAGTTTTCATGTATAGTCTAGCTGATGTTAATTCCTGGACATTAAATTTCATCTGCAACTTTCTGTAGTGTCCCAGTAATATCTGTTGTTACTGAGGCATGTCATGTGACATGGTAAAGTTCTTTTTGAGACTGAGAACATAAAATGTTATATATAGCGATGTAACACTATATTAAAACATTGAATGGTGGAGAAAAGCATTTTTGTTTTCTTTAGTGATTCTTTTTTTGTGTGTGGCAAAGACATTACCAGCGGTGTGGTCCAGCCAATCAGACGGCTCTTTTCTTCCTCTCTGGAAGTTTTGGCACTGTCTTTCTCAGTGTACTGTGCTGATTACGATGCAGCATCACTACATCAGCGTAGCCAGATTTGACGAAGGCAGCCGCCACATAATTCTCTGTGCAAAACAAAACACTGACTTGACGCATGTTAACACCAGGTCAATCAGTGGTTTGATCCCCGGCTCCTCCAAGTGTCCTTGGGTAAGATACTGAAGGCTGTGCTATCGGTGTGTGAGTGTGTGAATGATTATTTTCCGTTTCTGATGAGCAGTTGGCACATCAGAAACAGCTGGGATGTTTGCGTGAATGTGACGTCTAGTGTAAAGTGCTTTAAGTGGTCGGAAGACTAGCAAGGTGCTATTTAAGTTAACAGCCACTCTGATCCAGATTTTACCTCGTATTTCTCTCTCCGAGGCACTGTTGAGTGCCATGTGAACTCATTAAAGGCACTCACTGCAGACTCCCAACGGAAGATACAAAGTAACTAGACGACACCCAGGGAGGGAGGAAGGGAAGGGGAGCGAGTATCAGTCATGCGGCATCACACCATTGTAGGAAATGAAGGAAAGGATGTAACATTAAAGAGAACATTCTTACACATGACATTTTTGCTGTCAGTTGCTGTACGTGCTCCAGTGTCTTCAGCCTTATTGGAACTTTACTTGGCCAAACTGAGGGTCTTATAAAGGAAACACATGTTGGAAGGTTCACATGGCCATGCTCTTGTACATTTTAATATATGATCTCAAAATTCTACTGAAGACTGTTCATAAACCTGCCATAAGTTGGCCCCTTCTCCCCAGCTCAACGAACGATCAAGAGAGAATCAAGATACTTTTTCAAGCCAGCTAGAGAGTGAATAAAGAGAGGGAACAGCGTTAGCGAGATCAAAGTGAATCAGGCCCACCATTGGGAGCAATTTGGGGTTTAGTGTCTTGTCCAAGGACACTTAGACTTGTGGACAGGAGGAGTTGGAGATCAGTTGACCACCCACTCTATCTCCTGAGCCACAGCCGACAAATTCATAAAATGTTGAATGTTGTCACCATGTTTAGTTCTACTTTCTCTGTCTTAGGGATTCACTGCATAACTTTTGTTGACTGATTGAGTGATTCATTGTAAATCAAATCTAGGTTGATTTTTGTAAGATTTTTCAAGATTTTTGCATTGTTGTGATTTGTTAGGTATTTTTTTAACTGGATTATCTTTACCAATATAATATACAGGGAATGTCTACAACTACATGTCTATATCTATAACTATATCATTGTAGTTATACCTTGGTTGTTGGCATATCAAATATTCCATGGGCTATGACTGACGATTGTATCCATAAAACCCCTCTACACGTATTGCCATTGGAAACCCTGCATGTTAGAATGCAAAGGTCATCCCTGGTGTAACTGGAGACTGTCTGTCTGCCACCTCTACAGCAAAAGCAAGTGGTGCAGAGCCAGCATTAAAACTAAAGGGACGCTCTGCTAGCTGACACACACACACACACACTTTCATGCTGTGTCCTGGCTGGGTGCCCGTGTGCTGCTACACACCAACACTATCTGGCAGAGCTCTCCTCTGTCCTAATTTCGGAGAGAGAGAGAGAGAGAGACACAGATGGGGGGAATGCAAAGCTATAATTTCACAGATCTTGTTTATGAGAACTGAAGGTTATGTCTTGTTAGTGTGTGTGTGTGTGTGTGTGTGTGTGTGTATTTTAGAAATGGATTCCTGAGGAGGTTTTATCTGTAGCTGTTGCCAGCACAGAAGATTTGATGCAACTATCCCTCAAGAGATGCTATAAATATCTTCCCAAAACAACCCTCCCAGTCCTGATGATTTGCTGTGATTCATGAGCTTGTTTTATTTGTCTGTTAGTAGCTTCTACTCATTTTCCCCACAGAGAATCAGAGGAAGCCATCTGACTGACATGAATCACTTTACTTTATCACAGCAGCAACGTTGTTATTCAGTTCTAATAAAGGTATTGTACATTTATCAGATTGCAGAAATCATAGCAGGTATGCAGGGTTTACGGTTGCAGTTATATTGAAGATCTTCATGGTGGATCCACAGACAGCAGACTATGTGGTTAATGTCTGTAGACATTTAGAAATGATCTATAACTGTCAAGGATTCATACACACAAGTGTATCAAGTATCCACTCATGTCTACAATCAGAAATACAAAGGCTCACTGAGTGTGACAAAAACATTCACAGCTTCACACATACCAACCCAGTGCTGTATGATTATTTCACTGTGCTCAGGCTGACCTTAGTGAGATGCAGACGGAAGGAATGACGGAACTCTTTCAGAGACTCTTATCCCAACAAGTACAACTCAATTTATTGGACATGCACAATATCTCTGAAACTTTGTACAGATATACTCAATGGATACCATGTTCTATTTCTGATTTTATATAGCGTGTAAATTTTATACTTGACCTGACTTTATCATAGATTCTACTTTATTGTATTTTAACTTTAACTTTGCTTTGAAGACTCCTCCACCACATCATTGCCAGCTGAAAGTTAGTAATTGTGCAAAGGAAAGCGCCAAGTCATAGTGGCCTGCTTGAGAATCCCATGGAAATATATTGTACTAGTTTCAAACTGCATGACTGAAACAGTCTTTCATCATCAGTGTCTTCAACATGGATGTGGAAGTGAGGGTTTTCCTGGCTCAGCATGGGCCTTTGGGGCTGGCTATACATGATCAGTCCGCGTACTGTATAGCCAGTGAGTCTGTGTTACCTTACTAAATCTCTCACTTCCATGTTCGTTCTGACCATTTGGTAAACAAAAATGTAGGGCTGTTCTAAATGTCAATTTATTTTACGTTGGAAGCCTCTATTTGAATGTTTCCAATAAAGCTGTCTGCTGTCATATTTTATGATGTCATCACCCTGAAAAAATAACTAAAAAATAAAAAATCCCAGAACAAAACCCTCAATTTGGATTAAGTGATTTGTCGGATTAAAAATATTGGTCTTTGAAGGCAGATCGAGGAGGTTAGTCGGTTGCTGTTTTTAAACGCCCTCGGTCAGACAAACACACCTGCAGCTCTTTATACAGCCATGACACAGACGGAGCAGAGGAGAGAGCCGGTCACAGTGATATATCCTGCTCACTACATTTTTATAGATTCACAGGTCTCCCGTCAGCGCTAGCTTCACAGCGGGGCGATCAGGCCTGGTCAAAACAAAACGATGCTGCTTAGCTGGCTCATCCACAGGCTCAGCCACATGTCAAAGATACCATTTTTAAGTTTACGTTGTGCTTGTTCAAGAGTTTTATAAATTGCTGTTGAACACATTCAGAGAACATTTGAATTGCTATTTTTATTCTCCAGTATCATTTAGCCACTGACTGAAACCATTTTAGGGGTACCAAAAATTCCTGTATGTAGGAAAAATCCTGCAAGTAATTTTCAAATCTTATAAAGACTTGTTTTTCCCAGTTGATGATGAGAAGAGTTCTGCAACAGTCGTGGCTTCTTTTAAACATGCTATGTGTTCTTTGGTGGTATTTGGGTCAGTGGAAAGCTGTCTCTGAAAGGCTTTTTAGAAAGCTGAAAGAAGTCTTTGGAGTATTCTCTACAGCCTCAACATGTATAAACACAGCCTGTGTCAGTGTGCATGAAGTGTCGTCATCCACATCTCTGATTTTCTCGCATAAAATGTGCTGGTGAGACTGGCATTCTGATTGGTCAATCTGGTGAAAGTGACAGAAAGCAGTAGGGAGGTTGGGGAGATGGTGAAAGTGTGAGAAGAGGAAATTCTATAGCTAGACATGACATTTAGATACATGCCAGAATGAAAATGGTCATTGTTTCCCATCTCTGATGTCTATGAAATCACTCCTGTAGTGTTTGAAAATGACGAGGACACAGTTCACTAGGACACACTTGATATTTAGCTCTAAATTAATTGTTCTAATTTATGTTTTCTTATCTTGAGCTGTGGGTGGTACTTTTTATAAGAAAGAAGAATTTTGAAATGCACTGTCGATCAGCACTATTTGATTATTAAGTTGTTATCTCTAGTTTGTTGGCCATCACAGAGAAATTGAGAGAATTGAGAAACAAATTGAGAAAAAACTGAGACAAAGGTAAGGTGAAAGTCGGTGATGTGGAAGAAAACTGACCATGAATGAAAGAGTGAGAGTGTAATATTTTTGTCTTTCCTGGCTACAGACTGCTCAAGTCCTGCTACGTTACCTAGCAACCATGGCCCACTTTGTAAAATGAAATACAGTTCACGCACGTGTACACACACACAGACACGCATGCACACTCACAAACACGCACACAAATAGATATCAGCAGGCATCTTATCATCTGGTCACTGTACTGGCTCTGTTTTTGATGACAGGAGAACAAAGGAGCGTGTGTGCCATCACATGCAGCTCTCTCCTTTTGAAAGCTGTCCCTCTATAAACTGTGTCGTCCATTGTAATTTATCTATAACACAGCTTGCCGAGTGTAGCTGTGGAGTACATCTATATGCACACAGACCTACCGGAACAGTCTGGGGCTTGTGCCGTGCTTGTGTTGTTAGCCAGCCAGAGAGTAAACCAGTCAACTGTGTGAGATGTAGTTTTGGTGGAATTTGGGTCAATAAAAATGCCAACCCCCCTCCCTCGCTCTGTCTCTTCCCCTGAGCAGATGGAGCTGGTCTAGTGTAATCTTCTGCCTCCTGTGGATCCTGTGTGTGCACGTGTAATTATAGCTTACCTTTATGGCAGTGAGGGCTGCAGACAAAAACATTTGTCTCCCTGCACAGAAGTAGTTCAGGCCTCTCACTCTGACAGCCGCAGCAGACCACAGGAGGTGTTTCTGTCCTCCTATTATGGTCATTTTCGTTAAGACTAGAGTGTTTCATACTTGCCTTGTACCTACCACAACCACTGCAAACATGTATTGTACACATGTAGCTTTAATCTTGCATCAGTGTGGCAGATGGACTTCAGGATAGGTGTCTGTGTGTGTGTACTGTTACAGTGTAGATGTGCTGAGCGATAAACAGATTAATAAGAGCTCGTTTGTGGTCAGCTGATGAGTTCAAAGGTGGTGGTTTAATGCTTGCGAGCATGCGTGCATGCATGTTAGGGTTCAGGAGCAGTGCAGCCAACTCTATTTAAAGCCAAACACTCTGCAATCATCTGAATTTGTCTTACATTTTTAATTTTTTAATTTGGTGTTGAATCATTTGTGTTAAGACAAAGTGTTCATCTCATGGGGATGTGTTCATGATGTCAAAGAATACTTATTGAGAGTAACAGTCACATTTCATTCAATATTTTTCACATTTTTTGTCTTTCTGTCGTCAAAAGGTGCGAGCCATTTTTTCCATGAAGCATAAATAGATGTGCAAAATATTTACATAGGATTTACATGTGAAAAAAATTAACAGTATTCTCAAAAATGGGGATTGGGGCTGATCATGGCATTTTTTAACTGATCAGTATCCGCTTTATTGAGCACGAACCTAAGCCCTGTCGTTTGTTTGCTGTCACTCAAGCATCGTAAACGAACAGCAGTTTGTGGCAAGACTCGGCTAAAATGTCTGCAGTGTGGAAATATTTCAAATTGAAAAACAAAAGCAGTTCAACAGCCACTTGTAATGTCTGCAATGCAAGTATTTTGCGAGACGGTAGTAAAATATTGAAAATATTCAGCTTGAGCGACTGACAGCTACTGAGAGACAGGGAGCTCTTGAGGAGAGAGCCGGGGGGCGGCGCCGGAGCTTTTGAACAAATAAACACCAGCAGGAAGAGATCAGAGTTAATTTTGTTAATTTTGTTAATTGCTCTTATTATATTTATCTTCACTAGCACTTCTCAACCTTTCTGTTTCAACAAGCCACCAAGTTTCCAACCGCCACTGTCATTAATATAGCCGTCTTTGGACACCCAAAGGTCTGTGATGCTACTTCATATTACGAAATTGACAAATATTTACGGGTTGTGTTTACTCGCGTTTATAGAGCAGGATTCAAAACTACCAATGTGATGAGCAACTATAAAATAAGAGTTCACTCAGGTAACTCAGACAAAGGCTGCACCGCAGCAACACACACTGGAGGACACTTTTAAAAGGAGAGAGAAATTTTATTGAATTTATTTGAAGTGTGCACTGTACAACTGTATAATCTAGGAAAATAAAAGTGTTGGATTGGGACTCGGAAGCGGTAGATACTCAATATTTAATGACTGTGATCTCTAGATTTGACTGGCACACATTCTGGAAATTCACGAATTCCCAATTTCAGAAGGAAGTCCACTGCCTGTAGAAAGTCCACTGCCTGTAGAAAGTCCACTGCCTGTAGAAAGTCCACTGCCTGTAGAAAGTCCACTGCCTGTAGAAAGTCCACTGCCTGTAGAAAGTCCACTGCCTGTATTGGTGATTGGTGATCGTTGATCATATCCAGCTAAATAGCTTAACCTCTCCATAAAACTTAAATTACTAAACCACCTTTTAGCCATGCCATAATTGAGAAACTAACCCATGAGTTTTGTGATAGGAGTATTTTCTTCACCCTGTTCAGAAAGCCCAGCACTGACTGTACTCAGTAGGTATTAGACATTAGACATATAATAGACATATAATTCAGTCTGTTGCTGAAAGGCCCTTTGAAGCACAACTGAAATGTATGTGATTAATGACATAGAATAGGATGTGTAAAGATTCTCAGTCATCCAGGTCATTCATTTTTTCAGTCACTTCAGTTCCAACTGAAGAAGCCTCTTGGATGAGGAGTAAAACGTCTTCAAATATCTTCAACTAAGTCCAGTTGCCCTTGATTTAACCCACCTTGGATAACGCAGAATAGGACACATTACAATTGCATAGGCAGTCATTTTTCTGTGTGTGAGACTACTCTCCACCTGTTGAATTCATACCCCAACAAATAGGGGGCAGCATACCACATGTCAGCTGCTAACTGCCGTTAGCTTAGTCAGTCATGCAGCTAACTCAGCAGTCCTATTAATTGAGCTCAGAATGGGCCAACAGAGGCCAGTTTGATGATAGGGAATATAGTACCGAGGTCCAGGACTGTGACTCCGGGAACGAGGAAGACACAGTGAGTACAGGAGAGGCCTCAAGTGGGTTAACGTTGTTTGAGGTTAAAAAAAAAGAAAAGAAAGGTATCCTGAGACAGGGCGAGCCAGAGCTAGCTGATTAGCATGCTACCTTCAGTAGCTATGTCTGCAACAAAATCCGTGTTGGGCACGTTACTCAGGAATTGTAGTAAGTTACTTTTTACATATTACTCAGTAAAATAGTATTAATAATACTTCACTTATTATTGGGTATTAAACGTAATTAGCTATGTTACTTGTTACATACCTACATTTTTTTCACTACCCCTGCCCGCCCCTTCTGAAAAAGTTATAGACAAGCTGTTTAACCAGCTCATTTTAGAAATGAATTCACTTTACTGGAACAATAATTAACCTTAGGAGTCAACAATCAGCCAAACTGAAAACACTGCAGCCTCTCAAACTAGTCTGCTACAGATCGTTCATAGAATATTTGTAATATTTAAACAGCTTATTAGGTAAAATTCAACAGTTTGACAAATAAAACCGTTTTCTGAAATTACACCGTGGTTAAGGTTTGATTAAGGCTAGTTTTTGTGTATTCATTATAATTTCAGATCATCATGTAGGCTACTATATAGATTACCACTAGTACAATATAAATCACAGTTAGACAGTACAGCAGTTTCATTTTTGTGGGTTGTTTTCATTCATTTAATTATTGTGAAAGAAAAATGCTTTACATGGTGGTTAGTCTTAGTTTTATGCCAAGTACTAACTTGTCAATAATAATAACTATACACGCAGAAGTTAATGCGTCAACCTTTTTTAATGTCTTGCCCCATCCAGGCGGTGATTGGTTGGTTCACGAAAAGTGACTTTGACAAACAACTTTATGCACACGGCTGTATGAAAGGCACTCGAGCTTCTCCCTGCTCTGTCTCCGCTGACAGAGATCAGCAGGCAGGTGAGAACGGGAACAGGTGAGCGCTGCGTAGTGCCCAGAGAACCTGATATGCAGAGGTGGGACCAAATCATCGTTTTACATGTCCGAGTCAAGTCTCAAGTCTTAGCACTGTAGTCCCAAGTCGAGTCCCAAGTCCAGACCGATCATAAGTGGTATATATCATAAGTCTCAAGTCAAGGACAAGCAAGTCCAAGTCTTAAACTTTGAGTCCTAAACAAGTCATAATACGCTCTTAACCAAATAAAAAGTTTTTTCAAGTTAAAAATAAAACAATGTATTGAATGAAACATTAGCCTGTACAGAAAGAAGGCAGAAGCGTAGTTTCACACAACAAATTTCATGAATTAAATTAAATGTTCATTTAGGGCTGCTAATTATTTTGGTCAATATTGAGATCACAATTATTTAACAGGATTACTCATTGGCTTAGGAAACACTAACTATTGAAATGTAATACTTTCTTTTTAAAAACTACTAGGCTACTATATATGCATTACTCCAAAATCCCATATAGCCCATGAAATAAGAAACAATAATTCAACATTATTAACTTTAAGCAGCATCTAGTGTGCAAGAGGACGGCAGCAGCAGTTTCCCCCAAGTTGACAGCTTTGGGTGACGGATGGGTCACTGAGGGGGCTCTGTGTGTGTGTGTGTGTGTGTGTACACGGAGGGGAGCAGAGCAGGTGACAGGTGAACTACTCGAGTTGACAAAGTTACGTTACAGAATGCTGAAATAAAACCATGGTGTTTGGTTGGGAGATGCAGTGACAGAAACCAGCGGTGAGAAAACTATAAATCGCTCTTACGTTAGAAGATGCAGACACAGTGGATATTTTACAAGAACCGATCAGGTAAAGCAACACTGAACACACCTCTTAGGGAGGGACGAGAACCTCAGCTGTGAAGGAAAGGGGTGCGCTGGATTTATAAAATAAAACGAGTGTCGTTGTGAAACACCACTCGGCGCTATTATCGTTTTATGTTAATTAACTTGTTTTATAATTGGTGGAAGCAGCTTTACGCAACAGCTGCAGCAGCAGTCTCTCTACACTGTTTCGACCTGACCTTTCTTTTCTCCATGAGGTGGAGGAATTGCGTGGCGCTGCGTCAGGCCCCCAGCTGTTGTGCATGGATTAGCCTATGCGTAAAATTCTTCCAGCCAGAGGGAACGATCACGAACCGTTCACAGCGCGCTGGTAGTAGGCTACTGCACAACCCATTGTAGGTACCGAAGAGGGAGTGGGTCGCTGGGGCGTACAGGGCCAGGAACAGGAGATCGCGGAACGTCCGGGTGCGCTTCGGACGGTCGGTGACTATTCCCTCTTGCTGGAGGAAGCCACACGCTCCAGTCTAATTGAGCACAGCCTATGTTGATGCGCTGCGCAGTTTTTTATATCATCATTTATATTCGGGCATGGGGAGTGTCAAGTCAGCATGAGTCAAAAGGCTCAAGTCCAAGTGAAGCCACGAGTCATTGCTGTTCAAGTCACAGTCAAGTCGCAAGTCTTCTTTGATTTTGTCAAGTCCAGTCTAAAGTCATCATTTTTGTGACTCGAGTATGACTCGAGTCCAAGTCGTGTGACTCGAGTCCACACTCTGCTGATATGGAGAGGGCAGAGAAGAGTACCGGCAGCTTGTAAAAAGTGCCACTACGCATGAAAAAGCCCTGGTACCCCATAGAGTAAAATGTAAAAGTGCCGGTACTCCACTTCAAGTACTGCTTACAGTCTTGCCCACTGAAAATACTCTGTTTGATGTAGGGTGCAGGAGGTAGGACATGACAGAAAAAGAACCCTTAATTCAGCATTCAGCAAAACGGCATTTATTTAGTGAGAAATAAAAGCTTTGTTGCGGAGCGTTCAGGTGCAGTCAAACCAAAGCAGCTGCATGTATAAAATATAACGGCTGTGGATGGGAGGGGAGGTGACTGCTGGAAGTCAAAGACGTTGTATTTAAGTTTATGTTCTGCTTGCTTAACAGTTGTTTGATAAATTGTTATTAAAACACAATTGGAGAGGATCTGAAAGGCTTTTTTTCTTTCTTTAATTTTTATTAATTTTGGTGCTGGTGAGTTTCCTTTGGCGCTCACGAAAACCTCTTTTTTGGGGTGCCAAAAATTCTTTAGTGCAGGAAAAAGTATAGGCTAGCTGCCCCTGACGTCATTAGATGGCAGCAACGCAGCGTTACTTGGAATAATAAGTAAATTAATAAATGAATGTGTTGGAAATAGTTATCCCTTACACTACTAGTTACTGGGAAAAGTAATAATAGTACAGTTACTCAGTAACGCATTACTGCCCAACATTTAAAACAACACATGGACAACACACTTTTTGACATGGCTTGAACTGTTCCTTCTTCACATTCTGCTGATCATGTTAGTTGACTAAACATTGGACCCACCAACCATCAACCTTAACACAGTGGGTGCCATGACCTTCTCCTATGCTGCACCCAAACTCACTTCCCCCTCACATCTGCATACTGGACTCTACTATAGAATAGAAGACGGATCTTTTTAAACTAGCTTATTCACTTCTTATTGCTGCTTGTTGTTTATTGTATTACTGCTCTTATATGATGTTAGGTGACCTTGAGTGCCATGAAAGGCACCATTAAATAAAATGTATTATTATTAAAAATTCTGGCCATATCTCAGAAGGACATATAATTAGGCAGCTTCCTACACCTCCTTGCAGCATATAGCTAACTCGACCACTCCAGTGTGACATCACTGGAGTGGTTGAGTTAGCTATATGCTGTCTGTCAGCTGTAACTGCTGAGCAGGTGGTGTACAGTGGGTTGACGTTATATAAGGACTTACAATATACTATACTATACTATACAGCTGTCTTCCCTTATTGATTAGTGCACAACTGTTTCTTAGTCACTGTCATGATCAAATACACAATATAAACACAATTGTATAAACCCACTGAATCAATATATATCTAAATCGTGCATGTTAACACCACATGGAAATGAGGTCTGACAGTGTATTGTAATCAGCTCTGCTTAAATTAATTTTTTTCCCCAGCCAGTTGTGTGTAGATGGCCTTAAATAATTAAGGGTCAGTCAATAAGAAATACTTAAATATTTTCTTTTACTGCTATGTTACAGAAATATTAGTTTTCAGAACATCTGTCTGAGGAAATTACTGTCAATAAAACTGAATTGGACAGAGCGGAGTGGGAGTGAGACAGAGTGATAGAGAGCTGAGAGGCAGGGAGAGGAAGTGAAAGAGAAAGCAAGTCAGCATGGTGAGTAAGAGAGAGCGAGCCTGCGTCAGAGAGAGAGAGAGAAGGAGAGAGCGAGAGAGAGGAAGTGTCTGTCGGCCAGCCCTGCCCTCCCTCTCTCTCCTCTCTCCTTGCGTCATCAGCAGTTAAAATGTCGGCTGTGTAGCTCGTCCTCTGCTCTGCTTTCTCTCCCTCTTGGCCATCTGTCTTTTCTTACCACAAGAAGAAACCACACTCTTGCTTTCTCTTGTTCTCTCTCTCTTTCTCTGCCGTATTTACCCTCGCCATCTTTTCTTTCGTCTTGCCTCTCCCCACCTCGCTGGATCAAAGCTGGTTTTGTAAAGGTTTTTTTTGTCAGAGCTGTTGCTTGGAGACGGAGGAGAGAGGTAATGTAACAGTTTTATAGCCTCTGCTGTTGCTCAAATCACGGCTGTTTTTCATGTAAAACCAGAGTTACGTTTGATTTCAAACATGAGACTAAATGGAGGCCTGGGAACTGTGGGCAGTTCAGTTAGATTTTTTGGTCATTCTAATCTGTTCTGTCCTAGATGTCGACGTGCGTGTGAGTGTGTGTGTGTGTGTGTCTGTGTATGTATCTGTGGAATGTGTAGCTTGTAGCAGTCTTTGAAGGTGCTAGCGACTTCTTTCATACTTACTACATACCTACTACTGAAAATGCTACAGTCTACACCACAGCTTTGTCAAATTCTAACTTGTAATAACTTGTAGTGTTTGTTGTAGGTTAGATGGATTAGAACGATTCCTGAAAACTACTGTATTAACACATTACTTGTTTCTGTGGATTAGTTTATTCATTAGTGTTGGAAATATTTCTTAAGGGGCTTAATTGATGAAACATGGAAAGGTAAGAGAGGTCTAGCTTTGAGTCATTAGCTGACCCTAAAAGTGTTCACTGACCTTCCAGCTCTAGTTATTTCTCTCATGTAACTGTCCTTGTTAGGGAGGCAAGAGTTAGACTGATTAGTTAGAGACAGTAGCTCAGGCGTCAGGCTAGCAGATAGCAGTGTTCTCTGGGAATCTGGCAAGGTTGAGTCTTACAAGAAGGTTTATAAGAACTTACTGGCTCCACAGATTAGAGTACAACACATTAGGGATCGACCGATCCTGATTATGAGTAACCAATTAGAACGAGGGCCAATATTTGGAACCGATATACAGTTGCTGTAAACTTTTTAATCTTGGTTTCAAAATTTAGAATAACACAAACTCCCACACAAAACTTTGTTGAAAATAACAAGATTAAAGTTAATTGTCATGTTTAATCTTTATAAATAGTAAATTAAATGAATTACAGATCCGTCCCAGAGATGGACTTATGAATGATAAATTATCATAAACTTTGTCTTTACCTGCTGCCATTTATATTGTATTTATTTTATATTGTTAGGATTTTATTGATATATTATTGATACTATTTATTGGTTCTGTTCTTTATCTTTACTCTTATTGGTTTTTCATCACTAAATAATTGCCTTTTAAAAAAATATATTTAAAAACAATCAGAACAGTAATCAAATGAGCAGCAACAAAAGTAAACTTTACAGCAGCTGAAGGCACTTTATAAAATCAGTATCTCACTGGAAAAGAAATGGAACATGTAAAATAAACTATATTCCTGACATCAAAATACTGAGTCAAGTTTAGAATGAAGAGCACAGACATCAATCAGTATCAGTCCTCCTCCTCCTCCCTGCTGCTGCTGCTGGTAGAGAAGAGCTGGTTTCTCTCAACAAGCAGCTGATTTTACAAGGATTTTAGCATGTTTATAACAAACTAGCTATTAGCCCAGCTAGCACATGTGCTTGTGTAAAACCACAGCTGCGGTGGATGAGACAGCAGATTAAAATATCGCTCTGTACACATTCCTGCTAATTGTACTGATGCAGTATCAGCCTTTTACTAGTACTACTACTGCTGGTTTTGCTGAACTTACAGTAACAGGCGTAGTTATGGTCAACTTGTTTAATCTACACTGATCTCCGTTAACTTCGCTCCGTGTGTGTATGCAGAGCTCTGCTGCGAGAGGATGGGAGGGGCTGCAGCGTGATGGCTCTCTCGTTCTATTGGCTACTTCCACACTATATTCAGTTTTGATAGGCTATTACTCGTGACTTGTAACCAATCATCTAGTACTGTGGGCGGGACATTGCTTGAGCCCACAGAGTAGTGATAGCAGACAGAGGGAGGCGGCTGCATCAGAGCCAAAGGAGCACATTTGTTTTATTAATTAATTATATCGGCTGTCTGATTTTAAAATGACCGATGCAGATTATTGGAAAAATGTTGAATATCGGCCATGATAATCAGCCGGGCCGATTATTGGTGGACCCCTACAACTCATGGATAGTAATAGATTCCAATATGACGTAGCATTGGAGAATAAACATCAGACAGATTTGTTGTTCTAGGTTAAGGCCAACTAAGATGACCTATTAGGGGGAAGACAGAAATATGAAAGGGATCAAAAAATGTTATCCTTCAGATCTGGTGTTGGCATTCGATGTTTTCACATGTTGTGTGCTGGCACTGGCCAGGCTCAATAAACCATTCCAAGTCTTCATCAGGCTCCCAATAATTCTTTAACAATTAGTTTCCACTTTTAATTTTTTCTATTAGAAGTTCCTTTTCTCAGATGTATTTTCAGTTTCAGCAGCAACCAAACGCTCTTCTGGAATTACTAGCCCACACTGCTAAATGATTTCATTTGTCCCAGTACATGGTGTGTTTGCAGTTTGTCTGATTCATAATCATGCGGGATGTTCAGTCTGAAACATGGCTCACAGTGATGACTATTTTCATACATTTTGGACACTGCACGAAGGAGTTAAATGTCACTGTCTGAGTCCACTATGTAGCGCTACAGAACACCTGCTAATTATAGGTCATGTTCCAGGATATCAAGTGTATACCACAAATTTCATGTACAGTGGGTACGGAAAGTATTCAGACCCCTTTAAATTTTTCACTCTTTGTTTCATTGCAGCCATTTTCCAAAAATCAAAAAAGTTCATTTTATTTCTCAGTAATGTACACTCAGCACCCCATCTTGACAGAAAAAAACAGAAATGTAGAAATTTTTGCAAATTTATTAAAAAAGAAAAACTGAAATATCACATGGTCATAAGTATTCAGACCCTTTGCTCAGTATTTAGTAGAAGCACCCTTTTGATCTAATACAGCCATGAGTCGTTTTGGGAAAGATGCAACAAGTTTTTCACATCTGGATTTGGGTATCCTCTGCCATTCCTCCTTGCAGA
>NC_060163.1:1890496-1895246 GCF_021292245.1 Micropterus dolomieu | reverse complement strand
TCATGATTCTCATTTGCTCTGACATGCACTGTGAGCTGTAAGGTCTTATATAGACAGGTGTGTGGCTTTCCTAATCAAGTCCAATCAGTATAATCAAACACAGCTGGACTCAAATGAAGGTGTAGAACCATCTCAAGGACGATCAGAAGAAATAGACAGCACCTGAGTTAAATATGAGTGTCACGGCAAAGGGTCTGAATACTTATGACCATGTGATATTTCAGTTTTTCTTTTTTAATAAATTTGCAAAAATTTCTACATTTCTGTTTTTTTCTGTCAAGATGGGGTGCTGAGTGTACATTACTGAGAAATAAAATGAACTTTTTTGATTTTTGGAAAATGGCTGCAATGAAACAAAGAGTGAAAAATTTAAAGGGGTCTGAATACTTTCCGTACCCACTGTAAATCAAATGATGATTGTCACACAAGGCTTACTTCCTGTTGCAAGTGGGTGGTGCACATCAAGTAATAGGGCTGAATGATTTTGAAGAAATATCTAAGTATTTTGACTGATATTGCCACTATGATATGATTTGTGATAATAGAGGGAATTATCATTTTAACTTCATTATTCACAGTTTTGTTGAAAATGTGTTTTGCTGGGATCTGTACCAAACAAGGATGTTTTCTTAAGGCTGTAGAATCAGACTTTATTTGTACTGCGCTTTTTGTGCAAAATAACAATACTGTCTGTATTGCAAAGTTATTAGGTAAGATAAAGTTAGAAAATAAAATAACTATAAATAGAATAAAACGGGGCGGCTGTAGAGGAGGTAGAGCGGGTTGGCTGTTAATCGGAAGGTCGGAGGTTCGATCCCTGGCTCCCCCTGGTTGCGTGTCGAAGTGTCCTTGGGCAAGATACTGAACCCCGATTTGCCCCTGGCGGCTATTCCGCCAGTGTATGAATGAGTGTGAATGTTAGTTTCCGTTTGAGCACTGAGTGGTCGAAAAGACTAGAAAGGCGCTATACAAGTACGGAGCATATACAATAAAGAAAAGTAAAAATATAAATAAAAATAATAATTATAAATAATACAAATTTTTGTGCGCAGGCCCTCAGTTTCTCTTTATCTCTTTATTGAGCATGTGAAATTTCAGTAGCAGCAGTCACTCACTCAATAGCTGCCTGTCTGTGCTAAACAGGGAGAACCACACATTTCCATTGTGTGCACCGCACAGACAGGAGCTGCACACAGGAGCTGCACTTCCGCATTTCTGAGTTCCGCCCTTTTGTTCCGTCAACATTACGTTATCAATTAACCTGTAGATAATTGATTATTGACATTTGTTAATCGATTCATAATCGTCCAAATCCACATCGCGATGCATCTAAAAATCAATTATTTTCCACACCTCTATTTGGTTCCCTGTAGAATAGACTAACTAAAGGGTGTCGGAGTTCCACAGAGGAAAAGTACTCAGCTACCTGTTTGATGTGCCAAACAGAGGCAGAGACATTATTTCTATTCATCTTGCTGTGACGTGTCGTTCATTCCGCATATAGATCTGCACCACATACTGAGCTGCTGTCGTCTCTAAAGACTGGGCGTGAAACAAAATGCCATTCTTTGAAACACTGCTTTAGGGGAAGGTTGGTTGTGTTTAATTGATTAGTAATTAATAACGAGTTTACTGTAGTTGAATTAATTGAGTTTGTTTTAACAACTGACATTTGTAGAACTTATTGGATGTATTAAATTGAATCATATTAAATTGTTTCAGTGATGGTGTCATGTTGGTTTCAGGGTCTGATACTGAGATTTCCATGCTGAACACAAGTTTATTTGAAAATTTAGTATAATTTCTAGTAGGTTATTTCTTATCTCACCATTTTAATTCTGCTTATTTAAATTGAAACTGAATGACACGTGTGTGTGTGTGTGTGTGTGTGTGTGTGTGCGTGTGTTTGTACGTGTGACAATAGTCAGTTACTGTCTGTGCCTCTGTGTGCATGATGTGAAACATGGTGCAGCGCTGGATTGGAATTAAATTAGAACACTACCTGTCTCTTGGATGGGAGGCAAAACATCAGGTATCTTTAACCAAGTCCAGTTGCCCTTGATTTTAACCTTACTTGGACAACTATGACCTGGATGAGTGAGAATCTTCACAAACTATGAACCTGATGAAGGCCTGGTGATAGAAACTACTTTCTATTAAAAGTTTAACAAACTGCAGAAGTCACACATCCATCAGAGGCGTGAAAAAAATCAAGTAACTTATAGTTAGCTGACAGAGCACAATTTACTAATACCAATGGTTAAAATCCAATAAAACAGAGAAAGCCAGAGCAGGAGACTAAACTAGATTTGTCAACTGACGAATCAGAAAAGGTCCACTACCACCACAACAATAACACGCACTCAGATTAAATCTACACAATTAGGCAGAAAAGTTGCAGAGCAAAGTTGAGCAACAAAATGTCTAAAAAAGTAAATTTACACAGCCCAGTTCTAGCAGTCGGTAGGGGTAGCCCCAGAAGTCAGAATGCACAGACCCATCTTGGACCCCCACTCCACAGCATACAGATTATATGGTGCATAGGTCAGTCAAACATGAATCCTTAATATTGCCTTTTATTTTCTGTTTCACCTCAAATATTACTTATGCCAGTATGTTCTGCCTGTGGCTGTGTATGGCTCCACTGATGTGAGCACATCGCCCAAATCGTCTCCAACTCTGATTCTTGTTCTTCTGTTTGAGTTGCTACATAGAAGAACTGGTGTGCCATGACCTTTGTCCTGGAAATGGGTTTAATGCAGTTCAGATGTTGACCGGCTTTGGTAATCAGGATTCACTGTCAGTATAAAATCAGTTAAATAAAGTCTGTGTTTATATGTCATTTATTTAACTCCCTGAAAAGTGAGAGAGATGGTGAGATCGGTTTGGAAAGTGTCAACAATTCAAATTGGAAGTGTGTGTTTGGAAGTCCAGCTGCACTGCATTATATTAGGGCTGCAGCTAACGATGATTTTAGTAGCTCCTACAGATTATTTCATCGATTCATCGTTTAAAAAGTACTTTTGCTTGGTGCGGCGCCCCCACCCTGGTAACGAGATCACGTTGATAGATGATAGATATTTAGTAGTTTTTTGATTTTCCTAGTGTGTCATACAGAAAACATCAGACCAACAACATCAACAGACCAACAACCAGACAACTGCCGTACCAACACAAACATCCCCCAAGTGCTATTCAAGTTATACTAAGGTGCAGCTCCCCGACACCCAGTTAACTCATGACTGTGACGTTACAACCCGAAGTTATGGCCCAACCAGGTGGAGAACACAAACGCACGTATGTACATTTTCAGCTGAGGACTGTGACTTACTTTGGCGAGCCTTCAACTCAACAATCAATCATGATTTCAGTTAGTCACTGTTACCTTGTCTGTGGTCCGCTGGCAGAACACCGGCTGCTTTCTGATCATGTATCATCGTGCGACGTAAGTTTCGTTTTACAGGTAGACGGACTGTAACATTACAGAGTTGTTGTTTTCTTTTAGCTTGAAATAATCCCATACTTTGGACACTTTCTTCTTCTCACTATTTTCTCTCTCTTCTTCCACTTTGCAAACAGCACCATCATAATCACGTGGTGTTCACACAGCGTAAGCACGATGTGCGACATTACATTAAAAATGACCATAAACTGGTGCAGAAAAATTCACCGTTCTAGGAAATAAAGTGTTTAATACTCGAACTTTTCATACATTTCAGCACTAAAGATTTCTTAAAAATAGTGTTAAAATCTCGTCTCGTCTTGTAGGTAAAGTGTCTCATCCCACCCCTACAAATAATGTTCCAATATTTTCTCCACTGGAACTGGGTGTTTAGTTTTTTAATTCTTCATTAGATTTAGTTAATGCAAGCTATCCAGTTCCTTAGAATTTGATTGACGAGTTTGTGAATGCATGTGTGCTGTTGCCAAACCATATATCAGTGCAGCTCTAGGTGAAAGCTCAAGAAACTTCAAATTACTGATGACATGATTAGTCAATTCATGATTAGTTCTTTGCCAGAAAATTGAAGTGAATGTATTAGTTTCTGTTTCTGATGAGCAGTTGACACCTTGCACGGCAGCCTCTGCCATCAGTGTATGAACATGATGTGTAGTGTAAAGTGCTTTGAGCTGCCAAACCAACTCCTAGCCTAGAGGAAAACACGACACATTTGTGTGAAATAAGCCAATTAGATACCTGCTTTTGGGAGCAGACACCACATACTGATCAATACACCACCCCTGCTATTTTTCTCCAAAAAAGCTTTTCTTTAGTGAGAGTTTGATTACAATCTAGATGTACATTGCAGTGGGTGTTGCACCAGTTATTCAAATGACTTAATGAGTAATTTCATTTTCTTTGCACATATGTGGACTTTCTAACATCCTGAGCTTCTGGGTGAGCACCAAGTGTACACCGCAGAGTAGATTGCACGTCAGATGACACCAAGCAGCAGACAAAAAGCTTCTCATGTCTCGAATTTGTCAAAAACCCCTTCCCCTGGTGTTTATAAGATATACATCCAGGCTGATTTACTAATATAGCTCTCTTACTCTATTTGTCTGTCTCTCCCCCACTCTCTCTTTATCAAATAATGGCCTCCTGCATTACAAAGCTTTAGTGTGTGTGGTGTAGCCTCTCCAGGTCACTTAGAGATGCATGAGCGCCATCTTCCCCTCTTCATCTCCTTTACATTCTGCTGCACTTCCTTATCACTTATTCAGCGTGCGCACACACACACACACACAG
>NC_060163.1:1867299-1890396 GCF_021292245.1 Micropterus dolomieu | reverse complement strand
CTTTGGCGAGCCTTCAACTCAACAATCAATCATGATTTCAGTTAGTCACTGTTACCTTGTCTGTGGTCCGCTGGCAGAACACCGGCTGCTTTCTGATCATGTATCATCGTGCGACGTAAGTTTCGTTTTACAGGTAGACGGACTGTAACATTACAGAGTTGTTGTTTTCTTTTAGCTTGAAATAATCCCATACTTTGGACACTTTCTTCTTCTCACTATTTTCTCTCTCTTCTTCCACTTTGCAAACAGCACCATCATAATCACGTGGTGTTCACACAGCGTAAGCACGATGTGCGACATTACATTAAAAATGACCATAAACTGGTGCAGAAAAATTCACCGTTCTAGGAAATAAAGTGTTTAATACTCGAACTTTTCATACATTTCAGCACTAAAGATTTCTTAAAAATAGTGTTAAAATCTCGTCTCGTCTTGTAGGTAAAGTGTCTCATCCCACCCCTACAAATAATGTTCCAATATTTTCTCCACTGGAACTGGGTGTTTAGTTTTTTAATTCTTCATTAGATTTAGTTAATGCAAGCTATCCAGTTCCTTAGAATTTGATTGACGAGTTTGTGAATGCATGTGTGCTGTTGCCAAACCATATATCAGTGCAGCTCTAGGTGAAAGCTCAAGAAACTTCAAATTACTGATGACATGATTAGTCAATTCATGATTAGTTCTTTGCCAGAAAATTGAAGTGAATGTATTAGTTTCTGTTTCTGATGAGCAGTTGACACCTTGCACGGCAGCCTCTGCCATCAGTGTATGAACATGATGTGTAGTGTAAAGTGCTTTGAGCTGCCAAACCAACTCCTAGCCTAGAGGAAAACACGACACATTTGTGTGAAATAAGCCAATTAGATACCTGCTTTTGGGAGCAGACACCACATACTGATCAATACACCACCCCTGCTATTTTTCTCCAAAAAAGCTTTTCTTTAGTGAGAGTTTGATTACAATCTAGATGTACATTGCAGTGGGTGTTGCACCAGTTATTCAAATGACTTAATGAGTAATTTCATTTTCTTTGCACATATGTGGACTTTCTAACATCCTGAGCTTCTGGGTGAGCACCAAGTGTACACCGCAGAGTAGATTGCACGTCAGATGACACCAAGCAGCAGACAAAAAGCTTCTCATGTCTCGAATTTGTCAAAAACCCCTTCCCCTGGTGTTTATAAGATATACATCCAGGCTGATTTACTAATATAGCTCTCTTACTCTATTTGTCTGTCTCTCCCCCACTCTCTCTTTATCAAATAATGGCCTCCTGCATTACAAAGCTTTAGTGTGTGTGGTGTAGCCTCTCCAGGTCACTTAGAGATGCATGAGCGCCATCTTCCCCTCTTCATCTCCTTTACATTCTGCTGCACTTCCTTATCACTTATTCAGCGTGCGCACACACACACACACACAGGACAGCTAAGGAGACTGATCTGCTTTCTCAGAATGGCATTTTCTCACGTCTGTCCTCCTCAGATGTTATTACTGCCTGGGAGCTTGTATATGCTGTGTCATTATAATATGGAGACATCAGTTTGCATTTGTTTCTGTGTAGGTTCTCATTGGTTCTAATGTGTGTTGTGTATTGACAGTAAGTAAATGTGTCTCTCTGCTCCTCCACTCTCCTGCTGCCTGTCTGGAAATTTGCAGTGACAGAATGCTCTTTCCTGGTACACTGTGGCAGATGTGACCTAATTGTGGTTGAGTGGAGTGTGGGTGTGTGTATATGCGTGTGTGTGGACAAGTCATTTTAGAGGGAATGGAGGAACCGCCATGTCCTTTCAGCTTGAGAGAGGAATCAGGGCAGGGATCCATCGATGGCAGCCGTGCTCTGTGTTGAAGCTGTTGAGTTTAGATGTTAAAAATCTAATATCTTAAATCTAGTAATGCGAAGTGTCGTGTTTTCACCATATAGTGAAATGTTTCTATGAGCCTAGATGAATCCAGAGCAATACAGGTCTGCCTGTCATCTGCTCTGGCCCTCATGTACCTAAATTAATGTCCTCCTGTGCCATTATTATCCAGCCAAGACATGGATCATAACTACAAGTCACAGTGAATCCACTCTGTATCTTCATTTATCCTGCTAACTTACATATGGAGTCAAAGCTACAAATGCCAGTATACGCTGGAAGCGAAGTTAAATAATGTAAAAAGTCCAGGTACCCATAGCATTTCTTCAACTGCTCACTATGTGCCAAATATAACACAAGGCCCCAAAGCATGCTATGTGAGAATTTCCATTGGAATGGTAAACTATCATACTGTTATTGAATTGAGTTTTGAATGCTTTCTCCCAAGCGGGAAGCTTCCGGTCAGCGATCTGATGCAAACGCGAAAGTCCCTTAAACCTGCATTCTATCGAACGGCCAGCAGGGGGTGACTTCTTGTTGCAAAAAGAAGTCCGGTTCCATTAGAAATGATGGTAAAATGACCCTACTTCTCAGCTGATTTATTACCCCAGTAAACACTTTCCTAATGAGTTTATGGTCTCAGTCTCTAGTTTCAGGTCTTCTTCAACACGGCATGATGTTCATTTAGTAAATTATGGTCCCATTTAGAGGAAAATAGACCATAAAGCAGAGTATGCTTCAGGGCGGGATTATCTGTGATTGACGAGTCGTGACCATGGTGACCTGTCAATCAGGCTAGAGTGACTCGTACCCACGGCTCTGTGTAAATTTAACCAGCCCTGTTGAAAAAGCGTATTAGGAGTTGGCTGTTCACTTTCTCTGGTGAGTACATTTAGTTTTAAGACTGTTCTCTAGACAAACTTATCAGCCCTGTTAAAAAGACAGTTAACTCGAATTACAGATGCACCTAGCTAAGCAAGCTAGCTAGCTCCACACACGAATCAGAAACCTGGATAATGTTGGAATTATGTGTCCAGGGAGATGAATACCCAGGTTACTTATGTTCCACATAATCATTTTATCCTCCTTATATGAAAACTGGGATGTTAGTGTGCATGTAAACATACCAACTCCCAGTTCTGTGTTCTGATGATGCTCCAGAATGGAACACTGGTCATGACTCAGGCTACTGCCAAAGGGAGACAAAACAGACATTTGCTCTTTTAAATAAATAAAAATACTGTCCAGCAGCGTGGCCCGTGCTGCTGGCTGCATGAGGCCAGTGGAGGCTGAAATGTGACATGTATAGACAGACAAAAATAGAGCCACACTCACACACTATCATGTTATGCTTGCACACACAATGTGCTGGTGTGTGTGTGTGTGTGTGTGTGTGTGTGTGTGTGTGTGTGTAAGGGAGGGGGTGACAGGGGTCATTTTTCTCACCTCTAATCTCTCATTACTCTATCAGACTGACCATGTTATGTAACCATAAATCTCAGCACCACTAACCCCTGCTACACACATACAAACACACTTGCACTTATTACTGCTGCGTCTGTCTCTTTTTGACTGACTGATTTCAGGAAATAAAATAGAAAATAGGAGGTGATGTGGTTATAAAGAAACCTTGAGACAACCTCTTCAAAATGAGGAATATAGCTGTGTGACTGGGCTACATTCACATCAGCACACATCATTATGAAGTGGAAACTCGGGGTGCTATGTGCAGATTGCAACAGATTGCTCAGGCTACATGCTGACACACACGATCAGCCTGTGTGTGTGTGTGTGTGTGTGTAGTGGAGTGTACTGCTTTTGAACTGTCAGACTCGCTCTGGAGCTCTCCTTCTGTCTCCCTCTCTGCCTCGCCTCATCATCTTCGTTCTTGCTTGTCCTCCCTCTAATCTCATACAGTTCAGTCCTCTGTCTCAGTTCTGACATTTGGTTTATAGTGCTTTGTCATAGAACACTGCAGCTCCAAAATACATTATGCATGTTGTGTTTATTACCTATGTATTGTAGTACATAGTTTAACCTAAGTTGATTCTGTTGTGACGTTTGGGTCACATGCTTTATAGAAATGAGCTATCCCACTCATGTCACTGATACTGTTGAATTGTTGTTGTGCTGTTGTTGACATATGTTGTGTGTTTTGTGTGTGCAGACATTTAAGCCAGTGGTGGGGAAGAGCCTGTTGTCGCCAGTAACAGCAGTGGAATTCTTGTTAGACCGACAGCTGGACTTCCTGTCTGACCATTCAGCCTACCAACCATACCAGGTAACAATCACACACAGAAATACACTCAATGATCATCAAGCCCTTTTGAATTTGCTTACTGCGACTGATTACTACAAATTTTAGCCTAACTTAGCGGGGAACCTGCTAGCCCGGCTGTCCAAAAGGAACAAATTTCACCTCTATCACCTCTAAAACTCACTAATTAACACAGTGTATCTTGTTTTAACAAAAGTGTGAAAATGACAATTTGCCATTTTACTTAGTGTAATGGTTTAAACCAGTTAAATTTAACTCTTAACCTTCCATATTTTCCATACATAGCAGCTTTAGTAATATCTGCGGTCTTCACTTCGACACACGGTCTCTCATCTGTGGCACAGCAGCCTTCACTGTTGATAGGCGACCACTCGTTACATGTAACCAATCAGATAGTGCTGTGGGCGGGATATTGAGTGAGTTCATCAGAGCCAAGGTATCACATTTTAGATTTTATTTATTTTATTGGCAATCTGGTTAAAAAATTTAGGAATTCTGGAGCCGATAATCGACCAGGCTGATTGTCGGTCGATCTCTAAACTGAACTGAAAAAGATGAGAAAGAAATTTTCCTATTATTTTAATGTGATGGGGGAGTTAAAGGAGATTTGCTTTATTAATAGTACTACTACTTCTACTACTACTACTACTACTACTACTACTAATAATAATAATAATAATAATAATAATAATAATAATAATAACGATAATAATGTATTAGATTTATATAGTGCTTTATCTTAGATACCCAAAGCACTTTTTGTGAAGGGAGGGGGGACAACTCTGAACCACCACCAATGAGAAGCACCCACATGGGTGATGCACAACAGCCATTTGGTTCTTCTCTGGGCCACAATGTGAAATTGCATGCAAAGATTTGCTGTTTAATGATGTGTCTGGCAAAATACTCTAAAATAAGCCAGAGATCACAGATGTAGCCTGCCTATTGCCAGCAAAATGGTAAAAAGTGCTTAAAACTACTCGTTAACAACTCGTAATGTAGTCAATTTAAAAAGCTCTGCAGCAAGCGTGAAGATGGGTGCGTTGCAGTGTGTTTTGCAGTGCTGTTTTTATAGCCTAGTTTGATGCAGGGTACCGTCTGCAGATCCCCAGTGTCCTGTCCTATTTATCATAGAAGACACACACGCACACACGATAGTGACAGTCTTCTTGTCTCTCCATGGAGTCTGGCCTGACCTGGACAGAGTCTTGCACACTAACACACACACACACACACACACACACGCACACACCTCTAGTTTGGCAGTTGAAATGGGATTCTTTAAAACGTGTTAGTGCGGTAAACTGGACAGTGTCAGCACAGGATAACGTGTACCTGTAAAAAATACTACTTTAAAGGTTTACAAACAAATGGTAGAAATTATCCTGGTTTTTTTGAGTCCTCTACATTTAATAGATCTCTTACAGATCTGTGTTTGTAAATGAACCCACACTTAAATGTTTACTACTACAGAAATGTTTATTACTATGCTCTGGCCCTGAGTGCAAACTCAATCATTAGTGTTTCAACTTTTAACTGTTTCACACTGTGAAACCAAAAGGCTTTGCTTTACACTCGTGGACTGTATCTATAAAGTAGACAATCTGAAAAGTGAGGTGAATATGAAAGTGCCTTAAACTTGCATGCTTTTTAATAGCCAGCAGGGGGCGACTGGTTGCAAATGAGTTTATGGTCTCAGTCTAGTTTTAAATTTTCTTCAACACAGCATGATGTTCATTTAGTAAATGATGGTCCCATTTAGAGGAACATAGATGATAAATCAGGGTATGCATTAACGTCTCTCTCTCTCTCTCGCTCTCTCACTTCACAAATCTGTCCAACACAACGCTGTCAGTGTCGGAGACCCATCTTCAAAACAGTTATTAGCAAGCATGTAAGGAGCCTAGCTAATAAGGAGAGCTATGTTAACTTTGGAAAACAGCTGTCGAAGTTAGCACGCTGTATAACTGGTAGTCAACAGGTGCGTTCGAGATAACTGGCTGACTTTTGCCGACTTGATAGATAGGGGAATAAAAACAGCGTCAACATCTGCATGTCTGCCGTGAATTGCTTACACCTCGCGGGAGCTGACGCTCTTTTATACTGAGAAAAGAGGTGGATGCAAATTTCGGCAGGTAGCCCTAAACATCTGTTTTGCCGAATTATGCTTTCACTTATTATGGTCCTTATTTAGGACACTTTGCTGTTCACATTGATTGAACGTGGTTAACACCAGATGTTTTTGCTGAGTCTCAAGAAATGGTACTTTTACTAAGTGTGATAATACATGTAGTTGTAGTTACACTTTTGAGAAGGCACGCCAATTACTGTGTAGCCTATTTCATAGCTACAGAGGCTATGGATGTAGTCCCTAACAATAAATTAAGTTATCTTTGCCTTTACTGTGGAGATGTTCATCTCAGCATAATCTGCACTTTTCAGTCACGCTCAGCTGCCATACTACCTCTGCTGCACCTCTTCCCCCATACAAAGCCAGACTATGAGCTCATTGTTGTGTTCAGTCACATGGCAATTGCATACGGCATGGGTGGTCGTGACATCCCACTTCAAAGTACTACATAGTACCAACAAATATCAACTGCATTGGGTCCCATAGCTTCACAGCTTATAAGTTGCATTTGAACACACTGCAACAACCGCAGCTGCAGAAGGTTAGCTTACTGTGAAATGCATGTACGCTGTGGCTTTGTGTAGGAAATGATTACAACATATTTGTACTCCTAATAACATTGTGAGTAGATGAAGAGTACAAACTAGCAACTGAACGATTTTGTCATGACTGATTTTTAAAATGCAACTGGCACTGTAATGTTTTACATGTCATTTTTGCTGAAACTCGGGCAGAATCTTTAATCGTTTTCAAATCGATATTGCGATTTGAAACAACGCAATTAGCTAATTGTGAAGACGACGATTAAAATTTAGGTTAATTAAATAGCACATCTGACCTGTTTTAAACAGTGATGTAGAATTCATTCCGTTGTCATACTTATGTGACAGATTTGCTAACATATCACAAGCGCCATGCGCCTCCTGTTACGGTCCTACTCACCAATCTGAGTGGGCACAGGACGTGTACATTTTACAACAACAAACAAAACTAGGGAAAAACATTGGATTATGGCGTCAGTTGAACAGATACACACAGCGGCTGTATAGTTTTGTCCGACAACACTGAAGTGTTTCGGCAGTGGAGCCGTTCAGCTGTCCTTGATTTTTGTGCTTCTGCCTAAGTAGGCTACGTAGTGAAATTGTTTCTGTTTTTGTCTGTTAACTGTGTTTATTGTTGATATACGATCGGGAGTCTGCACAGGGTATTTTATTTAGAAAATCAACCGGATTCTCTTTGCCGTTCTGTGTCTGACTTCCTGCCTGGTTCATCTGCTCTGTGGTGCTTGACGTGTATTTCGTCAAAAATAGACTGGCAGTGAATATTGAACTTCAGCTACACTAAAAAATAATCACAAATCGAATCGGAATCGCAATACCTGGCAGAAAAATCACAATCCGATTTTCCCCCTAAATCGTTAAGCCCTAGCTGAAACCCTTAAGATTGATATTTGACAGACAAGATGAGAGACGTTTACTTGACTAAAAAGTCAGATCAGTCTTTACTTTTCAGCCCTACATATATTCAAACCATTTAAGTTACATTATAAGCCCATCCCATATACTGAGTATAGCTCCTTTTCAGAATAACAACCACAGTGCCCAATCACTCCTTGTTGCCAGACCGCACACCCAGAATACACTACTTGCACTGGTACACTTTCCCAGTACTCCACATCAGCAGTAACTGTAGCCATCTGAAATGAAGGAAAGTGGGAGCTACACTCTTGTCCTGGCACTACTAACTACAGAGAAGTACTCTCTCTCTGTGTCTCTCTCTCTCTCTCTCTCTCTCTCTCTCTCTCTCTCACACACTCACACACACACACACACACACACAGATTCCTCCATTCTTAAATC
Source organism: Micropterus dolomieu (assembly GCF_021292245.1). Classification (NCBI taxonomy): domain Eukaryota; kingdom Metazoa; phylum Chordata; class Actinopteri; order Centrarchiformes; family Centrarchidae; genus Micropterus; species Micropterus dolomieu. Next base: position 1,882,269 of record NC_060163.1, on the reverse strand, counting down.
ACCCATACCCACACAGAGTTGCTATTCTTCTGGAGACATTTGAACCTAACATAGAAGTAAAAACAGTCTGACTCTCTCACACACACATACTTAGAGCAGTGAAGCAGTGACCACTCCCCACTCTGTTTTTCCAGTTGGACAGGAAGACCGGAGGGAGGAAGAGGAGGGAGGGAGAGGGAGCAGGCTACAATCTGTTTGGCATAAACTGTACAATGAAGTCACTGTTTAGTGGGCCAACCAGCCTGCTTCTCAAATGTGTGTGTGGGTGTGTGTGTGTGTGTGTGTGTGTGTGTGTGTGTGCGTGTTCCCATTGCTAGAAAGTTATGGTGTGTGTGTAGGCTGAGGGACAGAAGGTGGATAATAAAACTGTTAGTGCTGACTCAAGACTTTGACTAAACTGTACACACACAGAGCTCAGTAACAGAGCAGTGTGTTTTCCACAGCACTGTGCTGGTTTCCAGTCTCAGTGTACGGTCGTCTAGACAGTTAGACAACCGTACACTGAGTACCCCCCCGATTCCACTATCAGTCGACTATAGGCAAGACTTGATCACTAGGAATCATCCGCCACTGACTAATCCTCAATACTTAATACTGTTGAGTTATGTATCCTGTCCTTTCTTAAAATGAAAAAATATATTTGTGAGCTGTTTGGAGAGCCACAGACAGGGTAGGGAAGTCTTGAGAGATGCACTTTGCATGGGATTTATTGACCATATGAAAATTATAGAATAACAAACTTATCCTTTAAGAGGTTTCATAAGTTGTCTATCCTACAAGCGCTTGTTTTATATCATTCAGTGAAACAGAGGAGGAAAATATCAGTGACATTAAATGATATGCGACAGTCCTGTTTTATGCTGGATTATGATTAATTTATCATTGATTCGTTGTTCTGATGGTTTAGTCTAGCTGTGCTCTTGATTGGATGGTTGTTTAGTTAAGTCCCAGTGAAATGCATTTAAACTAGTGTGACATATCTAACTAAAAGAGAGGACTCTCTGTTTGTCTGTCTGTCCAGGGCTCCAGACTAACTTTTTTCACCTCTGTCCCGGAACCACCCCGAAAAACTATTTGAACCGTCCTTTAATTAAAGTAAAGCGTCCCACAATCAAAATGTTGTTTCTGTACATTGTTATTATCTTCTACAGTTGTTAGTGATGATGATGATAAATTGATGAAATAACATTTATTTTGCTTGATTCAAACAAAAAGATTTAAAAACAAAACTGCAAAGTTATCTGTTGGCGCACCTTTTTACCTCGATGAGAAATGAATTCACTTTAATTCAGTTAGAAACTCCTCGACTTCAATAGCTCCTGTTTCAGCAGGTTTTCTGCTCATGTTCAAAACTTTCTGCACATTCAGAATCTCTCCCACATATCTGTGTTCTCTGACATGCCCAGAAATACAAAATCGTAATATAATGAGACTAACATCATTATTTAATGAGAGTTTATAATATTTTTTAAAAGTCTACCTGACTTCTACTCTGCTGTGCTCCCCTTCAGAGACTGTCCTGAATGACACTAGTGCACAGCACTTCATCGGAGGTACAAACAGAAACCAAAACTAATACTTGGAATCAGGCAAAAATCTCAGCACAAATCGACACGTTAACTTCTGTAGCTCCGATAAAGTGCTGCTCACAGTCCCAAACACTATAGTAACAGCATGAGGAGACATGCTTGGTCGGTTCAGTTTGTCATTTGTTATTTGATAGTAATAAATAAACACATACACAATCCTTATCGTACCAGAGGCGTCCCAGAGAATATTTGTCTTCGTGCCAAACACATTTTCTATCGTCCCCAGGATGACAGGACGCCGTTAGTCTGACCCCTGTGTCTGTCCTCCGATTTTCTTCACGGCTGTTCATCCGCGTGAGTTCGCACTTGGCAGGTGCTATTTAATGCTGGAGTATTTGGCCAGAGGGTGGCACTATATCAACTAGTATTACATTTTAACTTATGACTTTTGAACCTTAAAGGTTCAGTGTGTAATATTTAGGAGTATCTATTGACGGAAATGCAATATAATATCCATGACTATGTTTTTAGTAGTGAATAAAGACCTTACATAATGAACCGTTATGTTCTTATTACCCCTGACTGAGCCATTTCTATCTACATACATCGCGGGTCCTCCTACATGGAAGTCATCATGTTGCGCTGCCATGTTTCTACAATAGCCCAAATGGACAAACCGCTCTACAGAGTGCGTTTCGTCATTACGCTGAATACATATGAAGAAGAACAATAAGTAACGGTAGTAGTAGTAGTGGTAGTGGTCTTCTGATTTATTAGAAGTAAGAAGAGAAGTGGAATTTGGACAAATGGAGGCCCAAACGCCTGCGATGGACTGGCGACCTGTCCAGGGTGTACCCCGCCTTTCGCCTGATGTCCCACCGCGACCCTGTACGGTTGATGATGGATGGATGGAGGCCCAAACGTATTAAAAATAATCAATCTATTGCAAAAAGAGAAATAAAGTGTGCATGACATAAAGAAGTATACAGAACTTTAAATAATCAATCTATTGCAAAAAGAGAAATAAAGTGTGCATGACATAAAGAAGTATACAGAACTTTAAATAATCAATCTATTGCAAAAAGAGAAATAAAGTGTGCATGACATAAAGAAGTATACAGAACTTTAAATAATCAATCTATTGCAAAAAGAGAAATAAAGTGTGCATGACATAAAGAAGTATACAGAACTTTAAATAATCAATCTATTGCAAAAAGAGAAATAAAGTGTGCATGACATAAAGAAGTATACAGAACTTTAAATAATCAATCTATTGCAAAAAGAGAAATAAAGTGTGCATGACATAAAGAAGTATACAGAACTTTAAATAATCAATCTATTGCAAAAAGAGAAATAAAGTGTGCATGACATAAAGAAGTATACAGAACTTTAAATAATCAATCTATTGCAAAAAGAGAAATAAAGTGTGCATGACATAAAGAAGTATACAGAACTTTAAATAATCAATCTATTGCAAAAAGAGAAATAAAGTGTGCATGACATAAAGAAGTATACAGAACTTTAAATAATCAATCTATTGCAAAAAGAGAAATAAAGTGTGCATGACATAAAGAAGTATACAGAACTTTAAATAATCAATCTATTGCAAAAAGAGAAATAAAGTGTGCATGACATAAAGAAGTATACAGAACTTTAATTTGTGCAAAAGCCTATACCTATTTTGCAAACGTGTAATTTGTAATATGGTTATAACGGTTAGTTTGCTCTCCATGTAGAGTGAACCAGATGTCTGTGTTTTGTTTATATGCTCTGATAATGCTAATCCATTAATCCAGTCATGTAGACTGCAGACAACTTGTCATTTCGAGAGGAATTGTCATTTGATTCAGATTTTACTTGGCAAACAGGGTGTTTGTGGAGAACCGTGGTGATTTGGAGCTGGATACCTGCTATAAAGTTATAGAAGGCTGTTGGTGTCCACCCACACCGCCCTCACCTGAGTTGTTGGATCAGGTGGCAGAGACCAAGGAAAAATAGTGTTGCCATCTGATATTGCTCCTGTAGTGACTACAACACACAAGCTTTTATATGACAGGAGGAGTGAGCTGATCGCCACAAATCACACCAAGTGCAGGATGAGTCATCAAAAATATTTTAAGGTTTTAAAGGAAGCAAAAAGAGAGGATATACTCTCCTTCTTTTTACTATCAAAACATATTACCCTTTTTCTTCTATTTCTGAATGGAAAAACAGTTACTGCAGAGCAGTTACACTGGGTCCATGAATAGACAGATTTTTGTACTGTGTTATAAAAATGATGCTGTAACCAAACTGTTTTATTTTCAAGTTTACTAAATACATTTTATATTCATACTTCTTCTTTTAGTCACAGAGATTTGACAGCAAAAAAATGTCTGTATGATGAAGCAGAGAGTAGGAGGAGTGTAATGAGTTTGTCTGGGGGAGGGGGGGAACAGCAGCTCCCACACACACACACACAGTCGCACTCTTCCTTAATGCTCTTCAGCTGACAGTCTTTTATTGCTTTCTGCCCTGCAGTGCTTCAAAAACAAAGCTCTCTCTATCACAGTCTCTCTCTCTCTCTCTCACTCGTTTTCTCTCTCTCACAAGTCAGTTCAATTTAAGTGGCTTTATTGGCATGACGTAACACTGTACCACATAGCATGTGGTTAGACATTTAAAAGCAAAACATTAATTTGAAATGTACTACAGCAAAGAAAAACAAATAACCTATGGTCAAATATCGTATGTCAGGTCAACATCTACTGCCGCTAACTTTGAGTCCTCCCTAATAGGACTGGTATCTAATGGGTTAAGAAAACCTTTTCTTATGATTTTTGTTATGACTGATTTTAAATGTGCTTCTCTAAGATGTTTATACTTTTCACATTTGGAGAGGAAGTGTTGCTCTGTTTCAGGTTCACTGCAGGGACAGTAGTTTTTGCTCTGCAGGGAGACAGGTTTTCCTGCCTCCCCTTTTCAAAAGCAAAGCTGTACTCACTCAGTGCTATCAAGGCTCTTTTTAGCTGTTGATCAGTCACTATGCTCATATAATCCGCTATGATGTACTGTCAATTTAGAGCCAGATAGCACTGCATGTTGCTCTGTGCCTTTGTTTGTGGTAGGTGATGGGTAAGGGGGTTCCTGTTATATAATATCTGTATATTGTAACTCCAATTTGTACATATTTTAAGATTTACCCTAACAGCACTTATCTGTATAAAACACTATTTCTGTACTTCTGGTTAGATGCCAACTGCATTTCATTAGCTCTGGACCTGTACTCTGCGAAATGACAACAAAGCTGAATCTAATCTAACAAACTCACTCACACACTACCGTGTCTGGGTAAATTATTCTGCAGAATGTTAAATAAACGAATACTAGATTTCCTTTCAACACTCAATTCTGAGTAAAAATTAAATTGACTTTCTGCTAAAACTGATGTTTGGGCCTGAATGTGGAGTTGCAGCTCTGACTCTAGCTCTTGTTTGTCACACTGGGAGCGGTCTCTCCTCTGGCAGCCGACCCTTCTCTATAGCTAGTCTGTGTTCGCTGAGTCTGTACATAGCCAAGACTATTCTAAGGCCCATCCACACCAATACGAATACGATCTCCGTCCACAGCAGCGTTTCAGCTGTGTATCAGAGTTGATCTGCGTCTACATTAAAACGACTGAAAACGCACATGTAGTGGGAGTTCACGTACACTGGGCATGTGCGTGCCGGTGTAAACATGAAGCAGATGGTGTATGCCATTGTTAAAGAAGATTTGGCGAAAATAATAAAGCAGGGATATTGAATTAAAATTCAAAGAGGTCCAGATAGAGAAACTTTTACGAAGCAAAGGTCCGGAACATCAAGACGACTAACTTGCGTTATCATTCAGTACCATAACATATAGTTGTATCAACGTATGTTTTTAGTCAACAACTGACTGTCAAATCAAATAAAATTTCAATAATATTTACAGTTTTTACATCAAACTGAAGGGATAATAAATAGTAAACTAAAAAGTGAAAGAAAATAAACAAATACAAAGTGTAGCTTGAAGTGATTTAAGTGTAGTCTCAACCAGTTTTACTAATAAACACTCAACAAATCTTAACAAATGAACAGCTTTAATGCCTCCTCTTCTCTTTCATTCTCTCTTATATCCCACTTTCCTACTTTCTCTTGTGAAGTGAGAAACGTGAGCTCTGAGAGATTCTGGTTCTGAACTGCCCGTGGGAGGAATGTACATGTAAAAATCTGTAAATTCTTGATTAAAGGCCATGTGAAATCAATTTTCTCTTTCGTCTACTCTGTCCTTGTGTTTCCAAAACGTCTTTGGTATATCGCTCTTGCGGATTCGACTTGCAATACTTCTAGGAATGCACAGATTTGATTGGCTGAGCAGCTTCACATGAGACGATTGGAACACATGCAGTTGGTCTGTGAGTTTCCTGTGCCGCTAAACCAGTACAGTAAATGCAAGAAAAGCTGCCCGGGTTAAAATATAAACGCTCCGTCACGAGGTAGTAAGTCTCAACATTAAATCGGCTGTAGGTCGGGGGTCAGGAGAGGACAGCTGCTGGGTCCGGATCCGGACCGGGGTCAGCCAATTAGTGACCTCTGTAATAAAGTAATGCGGACGAAGAACCACACCAGTTTTTTTGATCATAGAAGAATAACGAGCTGGAACTGTTACTGAACATTTTAAAATGAAAACACTAGTGTGGATGGGGCCTTAGTTTAGTGAGTTTTTACTGCGGTCGGGTCATCTGCGAATGTGAAGTCTCTTTTTAGGTCAGACAACATTTGAATTTACTCCGTGTTGTGGCTGTTTCCTTCCAATATGTAATATAGTTTTCTTTGCATTGGTTAATCATTTGGTTTGGTGTGATTGGGTTGCTGTTGTGGTCCGGGGCATGTTGGCTGTTCTGGACAGAGTCTCAGGACCAGCTGGCTGACTCTCTTTCTCACACTCTCTCTCTTTCCCTCTTACTCATAATTGCCTTGCCTTTGCACTCTTTCTTTCTCTCTCACTCTCGCTGTCTATCCAAATCCTCCCTGCTGTCACATACTTCAATATTCATCCCAGTGTCACGTTACTGACGTGACAACATCTAGTGTGCTGACACATACACACACAGTTCACACTGATAAAAGCTACAGAGGGATTGCCTTATATGTGATTTCTAGCTCTCTAACAATAGGCCTCTCATTTTAGCAGTTGACATTTGATTAGGCCAGTTGAAATAAAATTTTTTAGAATTAGATTATCAACATTCATTTCGTAATTTGTCCCAATGACAAATAAAACTTTTGGCTGTTTTCTGGTCTGTGTACTGTATGAAAGCAATGTCTGCACTATTTACATTTGATTAAAGTCAAATCCAGTCATAGCCAATCCTCAGTCCCCCTGGGCTGTACTGTACTCCTCATACTGAAAGAAATCTCTCTTATACACAAACATATATACATGTCCAACATTCATCATTACAATGCCTGAGCAATAGGGATGGGCTTCTAGTAGCGATACCTTTAAGGTATCGACCGAAACAGCCCAGTATCGAGTAGTATTGAAACGTCTCCAGTCAAACCAGTACTTCAATCGATACTTATTTAAAACAGATTGTGAAAAATGATTATTTGCATGGTTTTGCTTGCAACCAAACACGCAAGCAACACACCGAAAGAAAGAGATGAACGCGGCTGTTTTTTCCATTGTGTGCATGTACTCGTTTGGAAGTCCATGCAAGATTTTAACAGCCACTCAGCTTTAGCTATGGTCTCAGGCATGTTCGTCACTGTTGCAAGTTTATCTCCACAAGCTTGACTTTTCCCATTAGTTTCATCTTCTGGTATCATTTCTCTGTACATTTTTATTTGCTATTTGTACAACTCATGTGGTCAACTGTTTCACTCCTCCTCTGTCATTCAAATAGGCTACAAAAAACTCCCAAGCTGTCGTCCTTCCTCTGAGAATGACCTAATAAGGATGAGGAGTGATCTGATACAATTTCCCAATATTCTTATGTAACAGGTTTTTCAAAAAAGAAAAAAGATATAGATCTCCTTGCTTGTCCATAGCATCAAAAAAAATAGCAAGGTATCGAATGAAGTATTCTGTTGGTATCGGTATCACTTTAAGGGTACTGGTTTTGGTGCTGGTATTGAAAAATTCTAAACGATACACAGTTTCTGTAAGAACTTTAGTTTACAGTATTCCTTCAGATTAAGGCTCCTCTGTGATAAAATGTCTGCCAGGTGATATGTATTTATGCAGCACCTTTCTAGTCTTTTCAACCACTTAAAGTGGTTTTACATCTACATTCATACACTGAGCCTATGTGCTCAAACAGAAACTAGAACAACCTGGAGGAGCCGGGGATTGAACCGTTGACCTTCCGATTAATACGCAACCCACTCTATCTCCTGAGCCACAGCTGCCCCTATTTCCTGTACTGATCATCATATCATATTTCTGTATCTGAGGTGTATTCAGAGTTAGCAGTATCTTTTTAGAATCTTTTGGTGATAAAACCAAACATTTCCACCATATACATCAACTCAAGAACTGTTTACACATCCATTATTGTGAGTAGAATCACCTTGATTGATTTACCTGCGTCTCTTTGGTAACAGTGTTAAGAGAAATCATCAGAATATAACAGCGACGTTACTGCTGACCTCTGTGGTACTGCATTCCAGTGTGCTATTTTTAGTGTGTATGCTGGTTTAATTTAGAGCTGAACAAGGCTATGAAACTAGAACACTGCAGCAGTCTGAGAGAGAGAGCGCGAGAGCACGAGAGCGAGATGGGAAGGTGAAATGAAAGCCGTGACCTCATCTCATCTGCTCCGTGACTTTGACTCCTGCAGCTCTGCATTGTTTGTGTATGTTCCCGTCGGTCCCATATGAACTGTAGAGTGCTTCTGTCTTGAGGAAAAGGTGCATCTTTTAGAGGAAATTGTGACTGCGGCATTCTGAATTTTTAAGTTTTAGTTAAGTTTGTGAACTTGATGGATATTTTGTTTAGTAAACAGTCATGAAAAACCTCTAACTGAGATGATTGAGTGAATATAGACTGGAGCTGTTTCTATTTTAGTTAAGATTTTAAAATCTGTTAGTCAAGCCTTGTAGTAAAGATCACCACTGACTTCCTCTGGGTGACAGGAAGTGCCTTCTTTTTCTCTCCTTCCCCCATCACACAGAAGTTTATTTTTGTCTCAGCCGCTACTATCAAACAGCCCATCATTAGAATGCAGACAGACTTCTGATCTCATCCTCCAGTCCTGCATTGCACATTTATGCAAATACGAACCTTTATACTAACAGATATCACATGGGCCTAATGCTTAATATATAACATCACCTGGAGCTGTGCTCCCCTGCACTCTGGCTTCTGTCATGATTGTGTGTGTTATTTATTTGGTTGTGTTTGGGTGGTGAAGATGATTTCTTCTGTGATTTTTTTTCATTAAACAACACAATAGTCTTCTAGATTCTTTCAGTATTTTACCCTCTCTTGCTTCTCACCCTGTGTGACCTACAAACGTTTTCCCTCTATTCTGGTGTGTGTGTGTGTGTGCGTGCATGCGTGTGTGTGTGTGTGTGTGTGTGTGTGTGGCTTTTGTAGTTCCACAATGAATTTCAGCTGTGCTGTTTGTTCATATGACTTCTGTTCTGTGTCAGCTCTGCACTGATCATGCAGTTGGTGATGGGACATTTATAGAGTTTATCGTCACAACAGGGATCAGAATCACATAGATTAATCACAAAGAAGAGTATGTGTTGTTGCTCTTTGCATTTCACTATTGATTGCTACCAGTTGCACTACAGACACCCTGCTGCTGCTCTTCACAAACACTGAAGCAGGGTCTGTAAGTTTGTAAGTATTGTCTTGAAATACCTCATAAGAAAGCTGCCCGTTGTATTTAATGATAGCTGATAGTTATCATTGTTGTTTAAAGATTATTCTTCTGGTCTACAGTCTTGTGATCGTCGGTTTGATCCCTGTACTAACACGATAAATCCGGGTGGGGAAATTAAAAGAGCAATGTTTTCCCCTCCCTAATTACTATCACTGAGGACCCTGCACCCCACTCCATTGGAGCCTCTCGGGGACCAACAGATCAGACTGTGGTTGTAATGTGCAGCTTAAATCTGTGCAGTTGTGTGTTCGGTCCTGTAAAGATATATAATTTTTACATGAAATAAAATGTACAGATAGCTTTTTAGCACTAATGAATGACTGTTTTCATGCGTTATCTTACAACAGTAACAAAATAATATGTCAATAAATTCCACACTGTGTGTTGCTGGGGAGCAGGAGGGGACATAACCAAGTTAAGCCAGCTGTGAGTCAGCAGGGTACCCAGCCCGTGTCCCTGCCACTACGCACCAGATGTCTGCACTGTGCGACTTTGTTGTTTGCCACTTGAAAGAGAAGAATGGTGGGACAATACTGGTGGGGACAGAATTTTCAGATTTATCTGTCTTAGGGACAGATTTCCTAAAGGTTTGTGTGAGTAAAAACGTGTGCAAACGTGATATCACCAGCAAATTAACACATAAACTTATTTACTAACGGCGTGCACGCAGAATGACGTCTTTCAAAAGTGCAAGATAGCACCTGTTGTGGGGGGGGTTAAATTTTATTGTGCAAAGTAATGGGAGGGTAACATGCAAATACATTTTTACTACACGCAATGTGATCTACCAAGCCTAAAAGCAAATTCATGTGAGAGCAACAGCATCTGTATTTAATACGTTTGAAAGGAAGGTGCAAACCGCCAAGTGTTGCAGAGATGGCTGCTGTTACCGGAGCGAGAAGGAGACAAAGCCGTAATGAAAGAAGATGTAGAGAAATTAAAAATAATAGATAATATTATTCTTTATCCAATATATTGAAATAGAATTATATTATTTTATTTATTCAATGATTTTAATAAAATATTTGTTTTAGTATTTTCCTTTAGCTTTGGCAATACTGTTATATTAACATTCATGCAAAAAAAAAGCAAATTTGGTTTCGACCTGACTTCTTTTCTCCGTGAGATGGAAGAATTTAGAAAGTTGCGTGGCGCTGCAGAGAGCCCCCAGCTGCAGTAGTGCATGGATCACGCGTAAAATTCATCCAGCCAGAGGGAACGATCACCAACTGTTCACATCGGGCCGGTCGTTATAGCGACACAACCCATTGCAGGTATCAAAGAGGGAATGGGGCGTTGGGGCGTACAGGGCCAGGAGATCTCGGAGCGACCGGGCACGCTGCGGACGGTCGGTGATCGTTCCTTCTGGCTGGATGAAGCACGATCTGCTGGCATTTCCTCGCGTCTGGTAACAGGTACTAAAATTGCATGTGCAATATTTTAGAATGCACACGCAATTTAGTTCTCTTTATTCGGGATGTTAGTAACTGGCCCTTAGTGTGAACTACTTTAAACAAGGTTCTGTGTGTTTGATGCTGACCCTTTGATATCCTGTGTGTGGGTCTTTCAGGATGAGGTGGACAGTCAGAACCCAGTGTTAAGAGACAACCATCAGCTCCATGAAGAAGTGACAGGCTGGCTCAAAGACCAGAAGGTGCAGGAAATTTTTATGCAAGGTAAGCTTTTTATTACACTCTTCATATTCAAGTAAAATATTACATTCTGTAGATTGTATCATAGTTACAGTGTTTGCTGACTGCCTGGCAATCATGTTCTGGTCTACTCAGTCATCTCATTACTGTAACCAATGTGGCTTACAATATGACGAACGTGCAGTTAGGATTTATACTTCCAGCAGTGGGACAGTAACACCGTGATGGCTCTGTTTCCTGTTCCTTCCAGGTCCCTATTCATTGAATGGCTACCGCGTGCGTGTTTACAGACAAGACTCAGCTACCCAGTGGTTCACTGGCATCATTACACACCACGATCTCTTCAGTCGAAACATGGTCGTCATGAATGACCAGGTACACACACACAATGCTCTTTAAAATGTATGTGTGCAGTTTATATGTGTGTGTAACAGAATAGTATAATGCATAAAGGGAAGTAATGACTACTTGGCACCTGAAGTAGTGGTGAAGTAATTGGACCGATATACACACAGATTGAAGAACACTCAAAACTACCATTGTTCATTTTGACACCTGACAGAGAGTTAAGTTTGAGTGTTTTTCGAGAAATGTATGCTAGTTTTAATTTTTATTATTTATTAGTTCTAGTCAACAAAAAAGGGGTGAAATTTTAGACTCTTATATTTTTCTAATATATATATATATATATCTTCTAATCTCTCTGAAGCTTCAGCTGTTGCCATCTTTGTTGTGCATAGCTAGCTAGCTGTTGTTAGTGCCTATTCCACGGTGGCAGAAATTTTATTTATTCCAGACTGTAGACTGACTCTCTTTAGTTGTCATTCCCCAAATGGTTGTTTGAACAGAGCCGCATTATTGCAGCTACCTGTGCTCTTCACCGCAGCATGTTCTTTCAGCAGCTAGACTCATCCACTTGTTCGTTAATCTGTCTGGGTTTATGTTAAAAAAAAACAGCCATCTGAAAGTAACCTTAACTTCTCCTCCACATCCCTTGATTGTTAATTTCCCCTTTGGTTAGCCAGTGTGCTGTACTGCTTGTTCTTGTAGTTTGTCCCAGCAGTTCTATTGCTGTTTCTTGTCTAATGTGGGATTATAAATTAATTTAGGCCACAAATCTGTTAGCTAGTAACTTTACTGGTTCTTGGAGGACATAGCTTTGCTACTTTTTAACGTCTGAGGAAAAGCTATTTTTGGTGTTTGAGGATATTGTTTCACTGATCCACAGATGCATGCATGCATTGAATAGGACTTTGGATTAAAACAATAATTAGTTTGTGTCAGTTTAACTCTTTCACAGGGCAGCACGGTGCACCTAGTGGTTAGCACTGTTGCCTCACAGCAAGAAGGTCCTGGGTTCGAACCCTGGTCGTCCCGGCTTTTCTGTGTGGAGTTTGCATGTTCTCCCCGTGTCTGCGTGGGTTCTCTCCGGGTGCTCCGGCTTCCTCCCATCATCCAACATGATTGGTGACCCTAAATTGTCCTTAGCGTGAGTGGTTGTTTGTCTATGAGTGGCCCTGCAATGGATTGGCGACCTGTCCAGGATGTACCCCGCCTTTCGCCCGATGGCAGCTGGGACTGGTTCCAGACCTCTTTCACATTCTCATTTACTGTCGTTTTTATTTGTTGATGAAAACTGTGATATATTTCTTCATAGTTTTACTTTTGACTTAGCGTTTTTTCTGACTACTACAGTGAAAGTGAAACACAGCACGTTAAAACCAGTAGAATGTAGACAGTATAAAGTGAATCTGGTGTGTGTTCAGGTGCTAGAGCCTCAGAACGTGGATCCATCTATGGTCCAGATGACCTTTCTGGATGACGTGGTCCACTCCCTGCTGAAAGGAGAAAACATTGGCATCACTTCAAGACGAAGGTCACGTTCCAGCCAGAACAACAACTCTGCCCACGTGAGTACAAACACACACAACAGCACATGCACACAGCTGTGCAAAGAGCTTTTTAACAGCTGACAGTGTTGCTGAAGAGGTAAAAACATTTATAATCACGTTGACATATTTGACTGTCTGTAAGCTGTTATATATTCAAAGTGCATAAAAGGAAATGGAATGTACACATTGAGTACAGTATGAAAATAGGTGGAAGTTTAAGAAAGAAAACTCTGCTCTTAAGTGTCATTTCAGCAACAAGAAGACAGACATAAAAACAAAACTTACTTTGAAAAGACCAACACTCCACGTTTCACATTTTTCATGTTAAGTTCTAGCCTTCAAATAAGAAAAGAAATTAAAAGGATGCATTTATGCTACTTTGATAATTAATGAATCTGCAGATAATTTTCTCGATGCATTGACTGGTCTATAAAATGTCAGTATATGTCCAGCCACTTTCTGTATGCTCACCTGAATGCAGCTAATAGGTGGCCATTGTTGCTGTGTTTCTGTTGTGCATAGACTGCAGCTTGTTATGATTTGCCAACCATTAATTTGACCTAAGCATCGTCTGCTTTGCATTTGTTTATCTGTTTGTTTTAGAGACAGTGGCCTCCCCAAATCTTTAATCATGCAAAATTCCAAACCAGGAACGTCCCATCGTTGTGCAGATCTTTTCCGTTTCCTAAACTGGGTATTTCTCCTAACTGTTTGACCCAAGTTCTGTTTTTCTGCTTCCTCTCTGTTTCTTAATGGAGATAGCTTTAAAGCTTTCTGTTTAGCTTTACATTCAAACTCAACACACACAGATCTACAGTACACTGGCACACCGACTCCTTTCGTGTGTCAGCAGGACACTATTTAGATTTTGGTGTAATTTGTCAGAAATGCATGAGGCACATATGGGAGCTCATTGGTGATCCAGCTTGTTCTTATTTGTTATTCAGCCAGTTATTTCTGGTCCCGCAGTCATTAACAAAATCTGTCCTTGTCCCACATTTTGTTTATATTCATTTCAATTTGTTATTTTTCTCTTGATTTTTTTTTTTTTTTTTTTTTTTTTCTTGTTGTTGACACATTAAAGATGGCGGGAGGGAGACCCGGCGGGACCACTGGCAACACTCAGGTACCCCCAACTCCCCCACCACAACCCTCAAACCCTCCAGACCAACACTTTCCACAATACACTGCAAATGATGAAAACACACAGTTTATTTAAGTGTAGAGTCCCAGCTGGCAGACATGATCTGTGCTTGATGGACAGGAAAAGCGTCTCGGTCATCAGTGTCCTAGCACCTGATTTTGTCATACAGTCCCCTCCAAAAGTATTGGAACGGTGAGGCCAATTCCGTTGTTTTTGTTGTTCACTGAAGACATTTGCGTTTAAGATCAAAAGGTGAGTATGAGACAAGAGTTCAGAATTTCAGCTCTCATTTCCTCACATCTAGATGTGTTAAACAACTCAGGACATATCAGCATTTGTATTAGACCACAGCATTCTTAGGTGAGCAAAAGTAATGGAACAAATAATCTTAAAGTAAATAACATTTAATATTTGGTGGCATAACCCTTGCTTACAATAACTGTCTCAAGCCTGCGACCCATCGACATCACCAAACTGTTGCATTCTTCATTTGTGGTGCTATTCCAGGCTTTTACCGCAGCTTCTTTCAGTTCTTGTTTGTTTCGGGGTGTTTCTCCCTTCAGTCTCCTCTTAAGGAGGTGAAATGCAGCTCTATTGGGTTAAGGTCAGCTGATTGACTTGGCCAGTCTAAAACCTTCCACTTTTTCCCCTGATGAAGTCCTTTGTTTTGTTGGCAGTGTGCTTTGGCTCATTGTCCTGCTGCATGATAAACTTCCTCCCCATTAGTTTCAATGCATTTCTCTGTAAATTGGCAGACAAAATGTTTCTGTCCACTTCTGAATTCATTCTGCTGCTACCATCATCAGTTACATCATCAATAAATATTAATGAGCCTGTTCCAGAAGCAGCCATG
>NC_060163.1:1854639-1867199 GCF_021292245.1 Micropterus dolomieu | reverse complement strand
AAATGAGAGCTGAAATTCTGAACTCTTGTCTCATACTCATCTTTTGATCTTAAACCCAAATGTCTTCAGTGAACAACAAAAACAAAAGAATTTGCCTTACCGTTCCAATACTGTTGGAGGGGGCTGTAATACCCAAAGGCACCCTGAATCTAAACTAACTGTTGAGTTCTTAAACATAGTGGAGATTTTGGGGCAATGTTATGCACTGTAACACAATTGGAAAGTGTATTTTTAAACTCAGTCTGGCAAAAATGTTCTGTATTGGTGTTAATTTGAAGTATGTATCAGCCTTGTAGAAAGCCATAAGGTTGAAGTGTCACACTCTCAATAACTGAGGTTCAGATTGGTCCTGTTCTCCCACTGCCAATGTTTGCAATGTAGAATCAGTATTTTTCCTCCATTGCTACCATGGTACCTTTTGGTCATCAGAGTAGCACTCTGTTAGACATGTGTAGACTGTGTTCAGCTTTTACTTACACCTCACAGATAACGAAATAGTCTACCTGTAATCTGATGATGAATACAGAATTTTTTTGCTGGTACAGTAATTGAATAAGTGAAATTGATTTTCTCATGGTAATCTGTAAACTGTGAGGTTACAATACAGACTAATAGTAAAGCAGTATAATGTAATGAAATGTTCTCTTAATGTCTTCAGTATATTTATAACCATTAACTTATTCTCTGATGTGTATGACATCACCTGGACAAACAGACACTGATAAATGTCTGCCACAAACTGGAGATGAAATGTCTGTGAAATAGTCATTTAAAGAGTAACTTAACCCAGGCCAAACATCCTGTCTGCACTGCCATCTGGTGGTTGCTGCCTCTGCAGCACACTGTGCAATAGAGCATTTCACAATGTACAAAATTCTACGTCAGTGTGGTGTGGTCACAAGTACAAAGACCACACCAGAACCCCCCCAGCTGTAATGACGGGTGTTGACAGAATTGAATCAACCCATAGAGGTCAGTTCAGCCAAACTTCTGCAGAGTGCAGAGTTGGTCTTTAACTCCAAGTCCTGAAATCCATTCCAATTTATAATTCTGACAAACGGTGACCTGTATACTGAAGTTGCAGTTTATTTTTGTGGGTTGGAGCTAACATCCAATAGACTTATCCATCTGCTTCAGTAGCCCAGTGCAAGTTTAGGCACAGTGTGAAAGGTTTACAAAGAGAGAGAGTGCTGCTCTGCCTTTCAGAAATGACTAGGATGGGACTGAACTGTTGATGAACCAATGTCCATGGTATTTAACTGATACTCCCCTATAATTTCCATCTGGACATTAGCCAAAGTCACAGTTTGTGTCATTTAGGAGTTCACCCTACAAGGTGGCTTACAACACATGATTGGCATTTCCCAGACAGAATCAGGAACATGGGCCAGCAGTGAACCAGAGAGGCACGTCGACCCTCTAACAGCAGGGGGCTGACAACGTCCCATAAGAACTCTGCAGACATTGTCCACTAGTTGTAGTCAGAGACAGACATGCCTTGCATTACTGACACATTATTCTTCAAATTTATCAGCAACATAACAACTCACCACCTAATACCAACCTTTGTGGGTGACTTGGTCCAGATTTATTCTTGACCTATGTGTCTTGCATCTGATGCATGAATGCGATTTCAGGCCCAACTCTGAGAACGAGGCATGGAAACCATACGTCACCAGGTTTCCTTAAAGAAGTAATTATAAATGCCAAGCTGATTTGTCTCTGAGTAAAGTGACTCAGGCAGGGGTTTCTGACTTTTACAAATTACAATTTGTACAATTATCAGCATCAGTCAGTCCCTTCTCTCTTTAAATAAATCTACCTGTACAAAGCAGAGACCATGTTGATTTCACAGCTAGAGAGATTGTGGCTTCTTTTGCTTCTCGTGCTGTGGTACTTACACAGCTACTCTTATAACCCATGCATTTACCTCACTCAGCCCTAAGCCACTCATGAGGCAATAGCAGTGCATGGAAGTTGGTGTTTCTTGAAAATACAGAGTAGACGTTTTGCAAAGTTAGTTCCCTCCAAATCATCTCATCGATACAAAGACATTTTCTTGGTCTTACATGAATTACTGTTTGTTCAAGCTTCAGAAGTCCAACTAACTACTGCATGGACTTAGAAAGCAAAAATATTACAGCCACTGGAAAATATCAATACAAACAAAAAGGGTGTGATTCCCAGTGGTGCCACCCTCACTAATAATGTGTACATCATGTTACTTTGAGACATTTTGTTAAAAAAAAATAAAATAAAATACAAAAACGGGAGGAAAAACCACCAACTGGAAGTTCACTTTTCTTGGAAAAAGTCTACTTGATGATCTAAATAAATGCATTCCACCTACATGTTTTCTGCAGCACAATTGAAAAGCAAAAAAGCAACAGTCTCTGGTACTATTTCACATACAGTTTAATCTTACAATTAGAAATGTCTTGTTGTGTGTCTGCCCGCTGTATTGGAACTTAAACATTGACTGAAAGATTACATCTCTGACTCTTGTTAACTTGAGGACAATTTATTAAAAACCTGAAGGCATCATATTTAATATTTGGTGTAAAACTGTTAGATGTCAGCAGACACATCCTCCCTGTTGATGCTCTGTCATGCATGTACTGGAGCCAGCTTTACTTCTGACTTGTTGTTCTGACTCTGGTCTTCAGCAGTGAAACACATGATCACTTGGCTTGAGGTCAGGTGACTGACTTGGATAGTCAATAACAAAAAAACCTCTTGGTTGCTCTTTCTTTAGTCTAAAATTTAAAGACTGTGTTTAGCATTTGCACACATTCAAACAACCTTAAAGCTGAAAGTCAGCACTTTAATCTTAGCCATGCTTCCATCTCTAATCCAATGTGCAAGAGTAGAGTCAAAACAGTGAAAACATTGCCATTCGTATATCTGACCCATGAATACTAGAAACCCTTCACAATATACACTCCAGTTTACACCCAGCTTAATCTTATACATATCTTATACAATCTAATACAACGGCTGTGCAAGAAATCTTACCTTTTATTATAAGCTCTAATGTTCTATTTTGTTTTTTTACAGAGCTGTTGATTTAGCTTTATGGTCATTTTGGAGTAATGGACTTTCAGCTTGTGCTGTTATTTAATTGTATTCATTTCATTATTTGTGAGTTATACTAAGACGTGTTTCTCATTTTTAGTCTAAACTGAGAGATCTTACATTTTTTGTTAAATATTTTGGATAATTTTGAAGTATGCTCTATGTTTAGCTCACCCTATACTTACCTGGGCTGGTGGTAGGTTCCAGTCAGGTGAGGCTGAGAAGGTAAAATGAGGAGGTGGCAGCTTGCTCTGAGACTTCAGCTTTCATTAGTGTTCTTGCTTCATGACATATAAGGATGTTCAGCCACTTGCATCCCTACATGAGCATACAGTTGAATCAACACTCCTTTAAACTGTCTCAATGAAAACCGAACAGTAGAGCTGTTGGATTAGACTGCATCAGTTTTAGATAGGTTAACCAAATAAACTGATACCTGGGTGTAGTTTAACAATAAAAAAACAGTACAACTGTAAGATTCACATAGATATCAGTTATTGCAGAGCTGTCATATTGGATTGTTTTCAACTGTGAAGGTGTACTCAATAAACTGACAACTGAGCATAAACATTCATAGTAATGTTTGTATTTACAGGTCTGTGTGTTTCTGTGCTTGAGCTAACGTATAACTTTATTTATTCTTACAGAGTCATTACACACGAGCCCAAGCCAACAGCCCCCGCCCCATCATGACTTCATTGGGCCCTAACCCAAAAGGTTCCCAGGGGATGCTGACCTCCCAGCAGCAGAGCCAATCACAGCAAAGCCAGCAACCAGCCAGCCAATCACACAACTCGCCCGGCGGCAGTGGGCGGGAACAGAGAGAGCAGCGCAACTCTCGCTCTTCCAGGAGGAAAGGATCAGATAGCAGTGTTCCAGAGGAGGATAAGGACAGGAGAGAAGAGACCACAGGGAGAGGTGAGGACGGTCCCCATCAAACACTTCTGTAAAGATTATTGAAACACTTGTGATAGAGGGATGTTTCTTTGACCTCAGAAATAAGCTTTGGCCGGGTAGACACCAACTTGCAACGAGAACCAGAAAGTTTCATTTTGGGCTTTAGAGTGAAAGTAAAGGTCGGCACCGGCTAAAAGCTGAATCCTTCTACCTGAATGTTTTGCTCATGACTGATCAAAAAAGAATGAGGAGAGACAAAAGATTTGTTTTGTTTTGTTGAAGTTTGCAGTTGTTTTTGGGCATTCAAAGATGTCCACAGAGCCAATCAACACTAGACAAGCAGTCTTCATTTGGTGTTGCGTCTTTTTTTTGTTCTCTTTTTTTTGTTGAGTGTTTTCATCAGTGCTGCATTACATTGCACTTTGCTAAATGTCAGTTATTAAATTCTCGATAGTTATTATTACAGTACACATTTTAATTACCATAATATGTTTAATACCATGAACCACGCTGTTATAATCTCAGGGCAAACACTGTCCAGCGTCTCCCAGAAGCAGACGCGCATGCGCAGAATGCAACGTGGGTTTGTTTGGGTAGATGACAACCTAACAACACGGCGGAAGACGGCGCTGCTGGAGATTATTCAGTATTGCTAACAGCTTGTAAACTGAAGCTCTCAGTGTTGCTGCTCTGCTACACGTTGTTCTGCTGCTGTGTGCGTCGTGTGTCGGCAGAGTCTATTGGTCCACTGCACATGACAACACGTTACGCAGTTCAGTCAACCAAACAGCAGATCTAGAAACGCTAAAGACTGCTCTGTATTTATGTCAGTTTTGGGGCTCATTGCAGTTTCTGTCACTGTCTTCTAAAGACTTATTTGTTTTCATGTCATTGTCCACGGGGTCATTGTATTACCTATATAATACAGTCATGGCCAAAAGTGAAATTTTTCCAGAAAATCAAGTATTTCTCACAGAAAAGTATTGCATTAACACATGTTTTACTATACACGTTTATTCCCCTTGTGTGTATTAGAACAAAACAAAAAAAAGAAGAAAAAAAAAGCTAATTGGACATAATTGCACACAAAACCCCAAAAATGGGCTGGACAAAATTATTGGCACCCTTTCAAAATTGTGGACAAATAAGATTGTTTCAAGCATGTGATGCTCCTTTAAACTCACCTGGGCAAGTAACAGGTGTGGAGTTCCAAAGAAATTCAAGCTGTCCTGCAGGATCAGGGTGCATCAGTGTCAGCCCGAACTATCCGTCGACATTTGAATGAAATGAAACGCTATGGCAGGAGACCCAGAGGAGGACCCCACTGCTGACACAGAGACATAAAAAAGCAAGACTACAGTTTGCCAAAATGTACTTGAGTAAGCCAAAATCCTTCTGGGAAAACGTCTTGTGGACAGATGAGACCAAGATAGAGCTTTTTGGTAAAGCACATCATTATA
Organism: Micropterus dolomieu; assembly: GCF_021292245.1. Taxonomy (NCBI): domain Eukaryota; kingdom Metazoa; phylum Chordata; class Actinopteri; order Centrarchiformes; family Centrarchidae; genus Micropterus; species Micropterus dolomieu. The sequence continues at coordinate 1,861,767 of NC_060163.1, read as the reverse complement.
CTGTTTACCGAAAACAGAATGAGGCCTACAGTACCTACAGTCAAATATGGTGAAGGTTCAAAGATGTTTTGGGGTTGTGTTGCTGCCTCTGGCACTGGGTGCGTTGACTGTGTGCAAGGCATCATGAAATCTGAGGATTACCAAAGGATTTTGGGTCGCAATGTATATGAATAAATGTAATGAGTTACAGAAACTGAAATTGATGCCATGCCTTCCAGATATGAGACATTACATTTAAATTTATTCATTTAGCTGACACTTTGATCCAAAGCGACTTACAATTGCCAATAATGTCAGAGATTGCACACCTCTGGAGCAACTAGGGGTTAAGTCTCTTGCTCGGGGACACATTGGTGGACGTGTCACAGTGAGGAATCAAACCTGGGTCTCTCACACCAAAGGCATGTATCTTATTCAATGCTCCATCTCCACCCCAGTAGTGCTTTTGGTTTTCCGATTCACTCTTTCAAACACAAACATTACATTGGTCTTAGTCAGTAATAAAAGGTACAATCAACAGCATTCAAGTCAAGATTGAGGTGGGGAAGATGGATGGCAGAGAGGGTATTCAGACCTGTGTTTGAGTGTCCAAAAATTATGTTTCTTCTTTTCATTTGTCCAGACTCCAAGTCAAAGGCAAAGCAGGCGGTGAACAAACGCAGGAAAGGCGAGGAAGATGAGAAGAAGGCAGGTTTAAAGAGGCTGAAGACTGACATGACCTCTGATCTGTCGGAGAGCAGCGACTCAGAAAACCCACACAACAAGAGGACCGCCCACTCCTCATGCTCCTCCTCCTCCTCATCGTCTTCATCGTCGTCCTCCTCCTCCTCTTCCTCCTCCTCAGAGCCCAACTCTGAGAATGAGCTAAAGACTCGCAGCAGTGATGTGAAACCAAGCGGTGTTTCCAAAAAAGAGGAAGATGAGAAGCCTCTGATGCATGGCACCAAACTGAACGATTCCTCTTCTCTCATTAGTCGCCTGTCCCCGTGGGTGGAGCTTCAAGCAGAGGACAGCAAGAAGGGTCTGGTTAAGGAAACAAGCAAAATGATAACAAAGGAGGAGGAGGAATTGGTCGCTGTAACACAGATCACACAGTCTCCACGGCAACAGACGCCTCTGAGTTCTGACCCCATCCAGGGCGGCATTATGGAGAGCAGCAAGAACACTATGAAAGGTACAGTCAACTGATACATGGCAGCTGTCCTTTTATGATAATTATCAGTAAGTTTAGTATTCTTATGCGATGAATCTTTTTTGTTTTAGTGTCATCTCGGTCCCAGACGCCATCTTTATCCCACCTCCATGGTGGCAGTGTGATTGACATCACAGATGATGCCCAGGCGACGGTGCACCAGGAGAGTTCAGAGGCAGTGTCTGCGCTGCTCGCCTCCCAGAAGGCCGAGTCCACGTCCCTCTCACCTTACCTCCCACTCAACCCCTCTCCCGTCTCCTCGCCTCCCGTCCCGCCATCTCCTTCTCCATCAGAAGGAGGCCGCAGAACAGATATTGAGCCTCCCATGCAGCAGCAGGTTATTATGGGAGGTGGCATGACAGCAGCCAGGAGCTTAGGCAACAAGATAGAGTTTGCTCCCTCTGAAGTCATCAGGTGAGAACACAGGGCTTCAAATTGTGTTTGTTGAAATGTGTGTCGCTTCTCAGATGTCCGGATGAGATGACTAGGTGTCAGATGTAGTGTAATCTCTGTAAGTCAGTCCCATCCAATATCCTTTAATAAGATGCAGTATGTTAGATCAGGTTATACAGGTAATCATAGAATGACTTTACATCCACTATAATAACCTGTTTACTGTCAATCTGTGTATACATGCAGCAGATTCCTCCTCTTGCCCTCATCTCATTTTTTAATTGTTGTAGTGATGCAATACACCACTTCCTGATTTTTGTGTGTCTGAGTGCTGACAAGACAGTGACAGGACACTCTGTAGTGAGAGTGTAGTTCTTTCGTCAAATGTTCGGTGTTGGAAACTGACTTATTCACACTTCTAGACATTCTTTCTCTGTCTGGAGTCTTTGTCCTGCACAGGATCACATGTGAAGAGCAAACAAAAAACCTGTTTATATGGCTAACAAATCAAAAGAAAGCTTTTGTGGGGGACATCAGGTTTCTCTAACCTCATAAACCCATTTTGGAAACCAGGTGTCTTGTTTACATGACCTTTTAGGAGTCACCTTACTGGAGAACTGAGTCAGTCATTTAAGTGCATGTCAACAAACCTGAGTGCTCCACTGTCTATTTTAGACAATAAGCTGAATTAAATTTTTATAGCCCCAAAAGTCCTTAAAAAGTGGGCGCAATACAATGAGTATTACAGCAGAAATGAGAGAACATGAAAGTAAAATTAGTCAAATATAAAAACAAAGGTGAACTTATAACTGACATTATGGTCTGAAAGATTAGGAATTTAAGTCAAATTACAAAAGCTTTTGAATAAAAGCACACTTTAAGTGGAAATACTTTTTTTTTTTAATTGAATTTGGAAGAATAGCAAAAGCCTCGTCCTTGTGAGCCTTTACCTGGGATAGCAACCAGTGAAAAAAATGTTTGCTTTAAAATTGAGATCATGAATATAATAGACTACAGTCTAGACCTGCTCAGTCTGAAAAGTGTTAAAGCCCAGCAGGTTGCCGTCTAAGCTGCTTGGATCATGCATACAAATATAAATGTTTGAACTTTTGTCAATATGGACATGCTTCAGATCCTTAGATTATTTACAATTTAATCGTTCTGTTAATCTTTCAGAAGCAATGAGCAGCACCAAAGTATAATTCATTAAGATTTACTGGTTTGTTAAACAAGAGAGATAAAAAAAGTTGTGACCTTACCTTTGAAGCATAAAGAATATGTGTCCATCCCTCCATTATTCATAAAAATGAATCCAATTTGAAATAACTACGGTAACTTTCAGCTTTCATCCTTTCTAAAGTAGGTGCTCTCTCTCTCGCTCTCTCCCCCCTGATTTGATACAAGTAATACAAATATTCATACTGAATAAATAATTTTGATAGTAGCCTTTTTCCCATATTTACTGAGCAAGAGTTTTGTGGGAAAGGAATTAAAGGCCTGTCCCAGATATAGGTAGGCTGAGTTCAGTGCCTGAAGCAAAAAACAGCCTCGGCTGTTAAGTGAAGTTTTACGGCAATATTCCCTCATCTAAAGTAGATGACAAATGAATAGAAAACAGATCATAAAATATTATTTTCTCTGCTTTTTTTCAGGCCTGTCACATCTATAACTGAAAATATGGTGCTTGTGGAGAAAGAGAAAACGGTCCTTCCTCATCATCTTCTTCTTCATCATCATCATCAGCAGCAGCAGCAGCAGCAGCAGCATCATCAGCAGCATCATCAGCAGCTGCAGCAGCAGCAACACTACACATCTATCCACCCCAGCATTAAGAGTCTGTCTGAGGAGACAAGAAAACACTCACAGCAACAACCGCCCCCCAACAAGATGAACACAGTCCTCCCCCCGGACTTAGCCAAATCCAAAATGAGCCCCAACCCAGCTCAGGTCGACTCCCTGAAACAGAAACTTCAGCACCCCAACAACTCTCAATGCCATCCCTACCCCAACACAAACCCAAGTGACTTTCTCAAGGCTAAGCCCCACCCAGCCCTGCTGGACATCTCCAAACCTAAACCCAACACCTCCCCAGAGGTCTCTAAACATAAAATACAGAGGTACTCTGATACCTCCCCACCTCCGACAGGCCGTTTGTCCGCTAAAGTAGAAATAGCAGAACCTCCAAGGTCTGGTTTCAAGCCGGTGCCAGCGCGGTCAGAGTCGGGAGGAATTAGTACGAGCAGCAGCAGCAGTACCAAGAGCCCTCTGATCATCGATAAGAACGAGACCTTCACTGTTTACAGGGACCCAGCACTGGTCCGCTCAGATGCAGAGAACTCTGCCTCTGCCACCGTCTCCTCCAACCATGTGGCAGCCTATCTTCATCCCCACCTGCACACCCTCCACTCCCCCTCCCCTCACTCCCCCTGCCTCACCCCCGCTTCACATCCCCACGGCGCTTCCCACCTCCTCGCTCCTCCTCACACCTCTGCTCTACCCCACCCGCACCTTTTACCCCCCGGGGTGCTCTCTGCCATGCCTCCTCCTGCAGCATCTCTTCTCGGGGGACACCCTCGGCTCGACTCCCCTGGTGGGTTGGGCCACCTCGCCCTGCCTCATCCGGCAGCCACACACCAGCAGCAGTTCCTACAGGTCAGATACAAACACACTATAAAGCCACACTATCAAAGACTGTAATATCCAGCTCTGGGAGTTGAGGTGGGTGGGGGCAAATGGGGTGGAAGAGGAGTAATGTTGCCTCCGCTCCTGATTATCCAATGAGAATATAACATTTGAAGCTGAACATTATTTACACCATTCAGATATTTAAAAGAAAAATTTACGTGTTCTGTTTTCAGGGTCAGGGCCCCCCTCCACCTCCTCTACTAGCCCAGGCTCACAGTGGAGCAGCAGGGCTGGGCCTATACCCCATCCTCTGGCAGTACCCCAACGGAACACCAACCTCCTATACCCCAGGGCTCAACCTGCCCCCCACAGCTAAGTGGGTCCACCCAGAAAATCCTGTCACCGTGAATTCCGAGGCTTCTCTCAGGAGGGTAGGTGTATGCAAATTGGTCTGTATTTGTGTGTGTTTTGGTGGACTTTTGCATGCACATGTGATTGTGTCTTTTTGTTTGACTGTTTGTCTTTTAACAAGGAGAACAGTGAAGGCCGGATGGAGAAAAGAGATTTTGGCAGGCAAAGAAGCAGAGTAGGAGAAGAACCCTTGAGACCAAATCAGATGTAAAAGGAATTACTGTAATGTTCTTTCAATTAATTTTGACGTGAAAGCTCTATGTGATGACTTTTCATAATAAATTTTTTTTTTTTTAATTAAACTTTTTATCAGTGTTGTAGATGACTCCTACAGGATGTAACAAAACATTTGGCTTAACCTAAACAAACCTAGTATAGCATCCAAAATTAACAGCCACCAAGCGCCAAATGTGGTTAAATTTTGGGTTTAGTGGAATAATAAATGGAGTCACCGACCAGGTGGCTGGGGAATAATGTTGAATTCAGTTTCAATTAAAATTTATTTATATAGTACAAGTAACAAAAGTTATCTCTATTTTTATATAGAGCAGATCTAGATCATACTCTTTGTAAAACTATTAACAGAGACCCAACAATTCCCACCATGAGTAAGCACTTGGTGACACAGGCGAGGAAAAACTCTCTTTTAGCAGGTAGAAACCTTTAATAGAACCATGACTTGGTTGGTGACACTCTGCCTCGACCAGTTACAAAAACAGTTAAGGTGGTAGTGGTACAGACAATAAAAAATTGTGATGATGATAATAATCAAAGGACTAATAATAATTTTAGCGGTGCGTGTCAAGACAGTAATCACAGATCAAGACCCCACAGCTCAACGAGAAAGCACAAAACTACAGGAGAGTGAAGAAGTCGAGTTAGCAACATGCATCAATAGGATATGGTTGCATAAAGATTGGAAAAGGAGAGGAGGAGACAGGAGAATTCCTCTGGCAGTCTAGGCCTATAGCATCATAACTAAGGGATGGTTCAGGGCTCAAGGGCGTAAATGACATGTCTGACTTTGTTGAACAATATTGTCATACAGTTTGACGCATTTTTTGCTGTATCTAACCGGAAAACCATAATGCTCACATATCGTGGATCTAAATGTCAAGGGAGCAGCTCTGGTTTCTCATATGTGTTTGCCATTGGGATGGCTAAAAGAGCTTGACTAACCTGGCTAACAAAGCTAAACAAATATAAACATGTGTATCAGAAAATGTACCCTTTTCCACTGAAGTCACTGTGACTTCTCTCTTTGTGAGTAATTTATGGTGACATACTTTACCTTGACCATGCGTGTGTTTGCAAATTTAAACCAAAATTTGTGTCTGTGGATTTTACTTTTTGGTTTATTACTTTATTGATTCTGTATCTATGTGTGTGTTTTATGTGCAGAACACACCAAGTCCATGGCTTCATCAGGCTGCTGGTAGTGCTGGTGATGGCCTCGGTTTGCTGAGCCACGTTCCTGTTCGGCCAGCCAGTGCAGATGCCCACCGCCCCCCTGTCAAGATCAACACACACACAAGCCCTCCACTTTCAAAGGCCAGCGCGGACATTCGTAAGGAGTGAGTAGAAAGATCAGTAACATGCAAAGTTCTCCAAGATGCTGGATTAGCTAGACTTATTCAGAAAGCCCACACAGAGCAGCAAGAGAGCTATGTTATCCCTGAGACACCGGCAATTCAATTCAATTCAATTCAATTTTATTTATATAGCGCCAAATCACAACAACAGTTATCTCACAGCGCTTTTCATAAAAGAGCAGGTCTAGACCGTACTCTATGATGCTATTTACAGAAGCCCAACAGTACAACAGCACAACAGGTAATGCAATGTCAGTTAAGCCTAGTTCACACTACACTACACTACAGCTCGGCGACTGTCAGTCTGTGATCAGGGGTAAATCAGTGATCGCTCAGTGGTTGCCAGTCGTTACAGGTGCTGGTCATATAATTAGAATATCAACAAAAAGTTGATTTATTTCAGTAATTCCATTCAAAAAGTGAAACTTGTATAATGTATACATTCATTCCACACAGACTGATATATTTCAAGTGTTCATTCCTTTTAATTTTGATGATTATAACTGACAACTAATGAAAACCCCAAAATCAGGATCTCAGAAAATTAGAATACTGTGAAAAGGTTCAATATTGAAGACACCTGGTGCCACACTCTAATCAGCTAATTAACTGGAAACACCTGCAAAGGCCTTTAAATGGTCTCTCAGTCTAGTTCTGTAGGCTACACAATCATGGGGAAGACTGCTGACTTGACAGCTGTCCAAAAGACATTGACATCATTGACATCTTGCACAAGGAGGGCAAGATACAAAAGGTCATTGCTAAAGAGGCTGGCTGTTCACAGAGCTCTGTGTCCAAGCACATTAATAGAGAGGCGAAGGGAAGGAAAAGATGTGGTAGAAAAAAGTGTACAAGCAATAGGAATAACCGCACCCTGGAGAGGATTGTGAAACAAAACCCATTCAAAAATGTGGG